>NC_045553.1:49208786-49238786 GCF_009769535.1 Thamnophis elegans
GAGAGGAGAGAGAGAGAGAGGGGAGAGAGGAAGAGAAAGAGATGGAGAGGGGGAAAGAGAGAAAGATGGGGAGAGAGAGGGATGGAAGAAAGAGAAAGAGAGAAAGAGGGATGGAGAAAGAGAGAAAGAGAGAGAGATGGAGAGAGGGGGAAGAGAGAGATGGGGAGAGAGAGAGGGGTGGAGAGAGAAATGGAGAAAGAGAGAGATGGAGAAAGAGAAAGAGAGAGAGAGAGAAAGAGAGATGGAGAGAAAGAGAGAGATGGAGAGGGAAAGAGAGAGAAAGATGGTGAGAGAGAGAGGGATGGAGAGAGAGAGAAAGAGAGATGGAGAGAAAGAGAGAGATGGAGAGAGGGGGAGAGAAAGAAAGAAAGAAAGAAAGAAAAAGAGAGATGGGGAGAGAAGAGGGATGGAGAAAGAAAGAGAGAGAGAGAAAGAGAGAGAGATGGGGAGAGAGGGAGGGGTGGAGAGAGAGAGAGAGAAGAGTGGGGGAGGGAGGGAGGGAGAGAATAAGTGAGCAAAGATCATTGCTGGTGTATCCGATGGCCAATTCAAAGGACACCCAGAATGGCTGAGCTGGTTTAAAATGGACCCTCCGTGATCTCCTTTGATCCTACAGGACCCTTCCAAGCCCCGTTGGTCAAAAGGTGGAGGCCCTGGGGCCATTTTAAGAGAGGAACCAATTAACTAGGATCAGGACGGTGTCTCCTAATTCAAAGGATTTGTCCTTGGATGGATCAGAGCCAGGAGAGTCCTTTGCAGAGAGCCTGGGGAGGCAGAACCACCTTCGTGGATCTCCAAAGCTCTGCAGTGATCCATCCGTCAGGCAGCCCCCACTGCTGCCGCTGAGCCCAGGAAGGAAGAGATTTCCTCTGGCAGAGGCCCTGATGGTCCCCCAAATCACTTCAGGTCTCCAGGTCAGTTAATCCTGGGCAGCCCCCTCGGCTCTCGAGACCCCAGCAGGAGCCGAAGTCCCTTCCCCACTCTTGGCTTCTCCCGCCTTCCCAAGCCAGGCCAAGATGGCCGACTTTGCATCCCTTGACAGCGAGGTTGTCAATCAACAGTGATCCTTGGGCTTTCTTTGGGAAGGGGGAGGCAGCTCCACTTTTAAGGAAGCCCCCCCCCCATTCCCCCAAGGTCAGCTTGCAGGGGTCTGACTTGATGCAGTTGTAGGAGGCGTTTGGGCCAGGAATGATGCGCTACCACCAATAAATCCAGATTGTTTTTTGAAAGAAAGCAACTCACCCGGGATTTTCCCTATTGAGAAGAGAGGTCAGCAGAGCTTCTCAAAGCCATGCCTTGAGCTCCAACCTTTCCAAAGGGCAGGAGTTGGTCCAGAAGGCACCTCAGTGTTCCTGGCCACCCGTCTGCTCCACATGTCACCCTGGCCTCCAGTGGCCAATCCAGAACCAGCTGAAATGGTAGAGCTTGTGCACGGGGTTGGACTAGAAGACCTCCAAGGTCCCTTTTAACTCTGTTATTCTGATTTGTGGGACAGCCTCTCCCTGATTATATCCACCCACCCCACTAGACCCAGCAGGGAAGGCAATCCCATTGGTCAACCCTGTCGCCTTGTGTAACGTTCCCGTGGTTCGTCCATGAGGCCAATGTGGAGAAAAGATACAGACACGATCTTTCTCGGGATGGAGCGACCCAGATTGGGGGTCTGAGAGCCGCTTTTATTGAGATAGGACAAAGGCAGGAGGAGCAGTAGCATGTGGTTAAAAACAGCCTGTAAAAGTACAATTTCTAATCTTCTGCTCAGGGAAGTTCTGTCTATATATGGTCAAATCCTGGGCGTCATTGGTAGGGCACATCTCAGGATGTTATGTTATGAACTATCAGGATGTTATGGGGTTTTAGGAGTTTGTTTTCTCCTGTGTGGTTCAGCGTGGCTCTGCATGCCCCGTTATCCACTGGGCCATGGGTGACCGCTACGCCTACACAAGGAGCTATATTACAACAGCCTTGTGGGACCCAAGACTTCTCTGCTGCAATGCCTGTTCTCCCATCCCAGAGGTTAGGTTGGCCCAGAATGGCTGCCATGCATTCCCAAGCAAAGGGGTTGCAGTGTTAGGGAAAAGCCCCTGACGAGGTTGTCATTTATCTACTGGTCTGATGCCTCAGCTGTTGTTTATGCTCCGTATTCTGTTTGATTCATGTAGTTTCCACCTGTCGGAAGCTGCCCTGGGTTGGGTTTAGTTTAGTTTACTTGATTGTCATGGCCCCTTGTACAACGAAATTCAATGCGATCTTCAGTGTACAATGCCAGTCCAGGTTGTGGTTGTTAAGGAATCCCGCGCCGTCATTAAGCACAACATCAGGGGGCGGCTGCTTTCCTCCTCGACTCGACTTCTTGGAAGCTGGCAGTGAAGATCACAAGGGGTGAGGATGTGACTGTGGGAAGCTGTGACCATTGTAAACTGTGTGCCAGTTGCCAAGTGCCCCAATTGTGGTCTTGTGACTGGGGGGGGGGGGACACTGCGACAGCCACAA
Organism: Thamnophis elegans; assembly: GCF_009769535.1. Lineage (NCBI taxonomy): Eukaryota > Metazoa > Chordata > Lepidosauria > Squamata > Natricidae > Thamnophis > Thamnophis elegans. Next base: position 49,211,280 of record NC_045553.1, read on the forward strand.
CTTCATGGACCGGTCATAAGTTGCTACTGAGAAAGGCGCATCATATCAACCAACCAACCAATCAGTAAATCAATCAGTCAATCAATCAGCCTGTCCATTGGTTGGTCCATCCATCCATCCATCCATCCATCCATCCATCCATGACATCAAAAGCTCTACTTCAGAGTCACCACCAATGGGAGGAACTGCTGAAGTAACTCAATATCTTCTCCCTGCCCAAGGTCAGCAGAACTTCTCAAAGCAAAGCCTTGAGCTCCAACCTTTCCAAAGGGCAGGAGTTGGTCCAGAAGGCACCTCAGTGTTCCTGGCCACCTGTCTGCTCCACAGGTCACCTGTGAAGGACAAGTGGACCTCAGGCCCCTTTCTCCACCACCAGCCTGCCTTCCATGGATGGAAACAATTCCCAAAGTTCAAGGCCACATGCGGCTCTCCACCTCTGATGAGAAACAGCACCCCCGGTTTCTTTCGGGTGTGTGTGTGTGTGTGTGTGCTCCATCCAAGGCTCCCAGCTCCTGACCAGGGTCAGGGCCCTGAACCTGGCTGGCGGCCCTCATTTCCTGAGTCCTCTCGGCCATAAAGCAAGGAAGAAGCCCTTCAATAGCCGGACCAATTGAGGGGCCCACAAAGCCCCCCACCACTGCACTGCTTCCCATTAGCCGGTTGCAATGCCAGGTGCCACTAATAAGGGCCATCAGCCAGAAAGAAGCCAAGCCAGCCCAGACACATTCTGGAAGTTATCACTGTCAAACATTTGGGGGGGTGGGGGTGGCGGAGGGGGAAGAAGCCAGGAGTGTGGAGAAGCCAGGGGCAAATCCGTCACAGAGCGGTTAGCGCAACACAGGGGAGAAAAACACACATGGAATCATTATCTTCTCCAAGATCCAAAGCTGGAGGTGATCACAGGCTGGAGATGCAGTCGCACCACTGTGATTTTTTGACTACACTCTGAGCACATGGACACACGGACACACACGGACACGCCTGATCCAAAGCTGCAGGCATGGGAACGAGGCCCCATGCAAATTCCAAGCGTCATTCTGAAATAAAAGGATAACTGCTTTTGAAAAAAAAAAAAAGAGAATGATGCTTTCATTTATTTCACCGAGTTTAAAAGCATCCACGCTATTCCCTTCCCCAAGCGGGCAACTAAAAGCTGCAATCAAGGCAAACATTAAATTAAATCTGACCACCTCTGAACCGTGTTGGAAACTTTCTATTTGCGGAAGTAGATGGTTCCACGCTCCACGCATGTTCCGTGAGTCAGAACCCATCAGCCCCATTTGGAAGAGAGAAACAGGTGGTAGCAACATTGCAAGTCTCAAGTGAGAAGGGAGTTTGGTCAAGAGGTTCAAGACCCAAACTTGAGGGGCTCTTCGAAGATCTTGGGGGAAACGAGAACAAGAAGCAAGAGAGGAATCATGGACACCAACTCTGAATCTCTTCTGTCTGAATATCTCTTCTTACACACATTTTGCCCAGAAATATTTTCTCACTGTTTTCTGCCACGCAGAATTTAGCAAAACAAAAAAGGCACCGTTCAAAAGAACGACAGAAATTCCAATTAACGCTAACATTCGTTTGTGATTCTAACACAATTAGAAAGTCCTGCGCAGGTTTGGCTAAAATTCTTCAAATTAGCCCGCATTTTCAATTAAGAGTTATACAGTTCTGAACATTAGTTAGCTTTTGATATGAAATGTTATCACTTTGTATTAATAAAAGATGAAAAAGCATCAACATAGCATCAAAGTATAGTATCAAAGCACATGGAAACGCTTCAGATTTCTCAGTAAGTGTGATAAAATATTGCACATCGAACATTGTTTAGTAGGTGTCAACTTTTTCAGACAGATAAGAAGGAAATCTGGCCACCAGTCATAGCTCGAAACAATAGAAATTTACTCTCATTTCCCCATCATCCCATCGCCCTTTGGAAATCACGATTATTAATAAAACCTCTTTAGTTTTTTCTGATCTGGGCTTTAAAAATTGTTTAAGCAAAATGACCTCCAAAGAAGGGGGAGTTAACAGAAAATCAAAAAAAAACCCACAGGCTCTGGTATCCATGTGTCACGGCTCATAAAAATTCAGGTTGCAATAAATACCAGGGACACCAAAATTGTCAGCACCTTCAGCTGAAATTTTCCAGATTTGATGGCCTGATTTAAATCACCCCCAAAGTTGAACTCAATCTGGGGCATACCGTGGGAGGAAACATTTCACGGGTGGTAATGGATTGCTGAAATGTCAGTTCCACTACTGGGAAGGGAGTGTCGGCAGATAACACAAGTTCACAACTGATTTAAGCACGTTCACACGCTTGAACCCAGCCCTGGTTTCACGGTGGTGATAAGCAAAATTCACCCACAGGAGCTGCAGCTAAGTCCAGTTCATGAGAATCAGTTTTCTCCTTGTGCTCCTCTGAAACAAACCCTTCATTAATTTCTGCTAGATTATCCCATCAATTTAGAAACCACATAAATTTAATAATAATTAATAATTATATAAATAAAGCGCATCATTCAGAAAGGACGACGCTATCGGAATCTTCCTTTTTGGCCCTGAATTTCCCTCCCTTCCCTGGCCTAGCCAGTGTTAAGAACACCATAAATAAATAATTCTGCCAACTACAGGTGTTGTTTCAATTACATCTAAAAGAGCACAGAACATGACGCTTTAAAAAAAGCAGCTTTTTTTAGACAAAAAGAAAAAAACCCCAAACAGCCTTCCCATTTCTTTTTTTAAAAGCACCTTTTTAAGACTGAAAAAAATCTGCCACCTTACTCATCAATTCACCGGTTCGCGTGGAGTCAAGGAAGCCTTTGACGGGATTAAGGGAATCCAAGGGAGGAAGGAAATTCAGACCTCGTAGTGAAAGCGGCAGGGACGGGAGAAACAACCGAGGATATCGACCAGCTCTGGCAATCCCAGAATGGCTCAGGATTTAAAATCCCGAACCGTGGCACTTGCCAGCCGGCCAAGAGCACCTTAATGCCCAGAATTTCTTCTCTGTCACACACACACACCGCCCACCCCCCTTGCCAACCTCTAGTTAAGCCATCCTGATCCTTGAACCAGAGGTTGGCCAGAGGGGGGAGCAGGGGGACAAGAGGGGGGTGTGAGAGAGAGAAGAAATCCTTGGACCAAAGCTTCCTGACATGACCTGGCCTTCAAAAGCCAGCTCTGATCCTACAGAAGAACGTTTCTTCCTAACTTCCATGATATTTGGGACCCAGCTTCTCCCTCTTTGCTTTCTGAGAGGCCCCAGGCATCTCCACAGCCCCAGGTGAGGAACAGAGATTTGTGGCCGCGGCCCCCCCCCCCAAACATCAGGGATCTGCAGAGAGAAAGCAAGCCAGGTTGTGAGGCTCAGGACTTCCCTGGGGGGCTCCAAATCCCTCTGTCCTCACAGCATATCCAGGACGGCTGCTCCAAGCCCCCTCCGGCTTGCTCCTCTCTTCCCATTATCCTCAGGGCTTTAGGAGGCGCAACGTACCCCAAGAAGCAGCGCCCCTTACTCAGGGCGTATCACCTCCGAAACAGAAACCGGTCCCTGGCTACGGGAGAGCTGAATATAACCATGGCTAGCAGGGGCTGAAAAGCCAACCCTGAATGCTTGCAAAGCCATTTTTGTGGGAGGGGGATGAGTCCTCCCTGGGTGGCCCAATGGCCGGGGGGGGGGGGCTGACCTCGACGGGCCAAGTGCTTGGGAGGAGTGCCAGGGGCAGCCCACCTGCCCATCAGCTGTGGCCCTGCTGAGAAGGGGGAAAGCAACCGTGGCTATGCCACCCTGAGTTTCTCTTTCTAAGAGTCGCCAAGCCCAAAGCAGCCTGCTCCTTCCTCACCGGTCCTGCCAAACGTACATTCTGTACATTTGGAGTACAGTAATTAAACTTGCTGGCTCATTAAAGCATCTCTGAGCATCTTCTGCATTGTGGCTCGAATCCTATTAGCAGGCTGCCTTGTAAATATGTTTACACAGTATTAGAGGCATAAGAAATATGCTTCACTCTGCACCTTCGCCACCGATGTTTGCACAAGACGAAGGCACCAATTTTGTTTTTCTGCATTACAAGTAAGGCCAGGTGCAGCCAAGCAGGGACTGCCAAGCTACCTTTGCTACCTTCCAGACCCACCCAGGCAGACAGGGGAGAGGAAGGGGGGGTGTCCTAATCGGGGCTGAGCAAAGAGAACCCCCCCCAAAGGATCAACAGCCTGCTCAGGAAATAAGAGAAGCTCGGAAGCCAAGCGCAAACCAGCATTCATGAAAGCAGGAATAAGAGAGTTGTGTCCCCACAAGAAACAGACAGGCCCACCGTATTTCCCAAAAAAACGCTGCCTTTACAGGAACAGCCTCCTGTCAAAATGGATTCTCCCCTTCCGTGCATTTGACATGTTTTTTTTTTTTTTTTAAATAGAGACCTCTTAAGCAGCCGGGTTCAAAGGAAAGCAATGCTCAAAACTACAATTGAGCAAAGACAGATTTCCCCGTATTAAGTTCCCTTCAGAGAGCAATTTGTTTCCAATGTGCTGCTCCGCTTAAAGCCACCCTGGATGTCAAACAACCCAAAACGACATTTTAAACTTTTTTTTTAAAAAGGGAATCTGTCAGGAATAGGTCCCCGAAGAAGAGCATTAAACCACTTGGGAGAAGCACCAGCCAGACACTCTGAGCCCTGCGCTGGTTTTTAGTTAACGTGGAGATAGTACAAAGATTTACACCGGACCTTTGCAGAAATCCTCACCCTATTTAGAACAGAGCAATCAATAAAAACAAACTTTGGCAATAATCACAAACTGACCCAGTGCTCAAAACACGCAATTTCCGCCTAAACCTAAAAAATGCATGCCGGGGTTCAAATTTGCCATCCAGAAGGCCGAGCCTAAGCTAGCATAAGTGAAAGTAGCTACTAGCAAGCAACTCAGCTCAGCCCAGGAAACATTACTTAAACCCCACTTTACGTTAATAAACTGGAGCAGCTTCTACAAGAATAAAGCTGAGTTTAAGGGGGGCAAAATTAAACTGATCAAAGAATGGTCATCCAGGTGCCACGGACTGCAACTCCCATCACCCACCGCTGGCCTTTGGGGGTGGGGAGGCACACGCATTTCACAGCATGCAAAGGGCCAGGCATTTCTCCTTGGACTGCAGCCTCTCACTTCTGCCTCAGCAGCATGGAAGAATCTCTTTTCTTTCTTGGACAAACACACTTGTGGCGTCCACACTTTCTATTCTCCCACAGAGAAACTTCAGAGGAGCCCTACTCCTGGACCAGACCAAGGGACACGCTTACTCCAGACTTCCGTGGCTGAGCAAATGCTTGTGTATCTGGGAAGGAGGACACTGGTCTTCCTCTTACTATTTGCCTTCCCTAGCAATCCTGTCGCTTGGAAAACAATGCTGGTGTCTCCAAGGCATTAGCTGAAACCAGCTTCATGGTCAGCTCTGGATGGAGGAGGAGAGGAGGAGGAGAGGAGGAGGAGGAGGAGGAGGAGGAGGGAGGAGGAGGAGGAGAAGAAGAAGAAGAAGAAGAAGAAGAAGAAGAAGAAGAAAAAGAACAAAAGGAGAGGAGAAGGGAGGAGGGAGGAGGAGGAAAAGAAGATGAAGAAGAAAAAAAGGAGAGGAGGAGGAAGGAGGAAGAGTTCCTTGAGCCCCCCAATTCCTATTCTGAAGACCAACTTGCAAAAAGGCCACCTGCCCTTCAGAGCCTTTAAACTCCCTCTTTGGTTTTCCCTTCTGAGCAAGAGGCTCAGCCTGCAACTGACTTCCTTGCCAGGAAGAAAAGGAACCTCATCGGGTCTCTCAGAACCGCAGCCACTTTTCCCGACCCCCCCAGGAAGCGCACAAGGTGCAAAATACCCGCGAAGGGGGGGGAGAGCTACCTGTGCTGTTCCACCGTCTCGTTGTCCGGCAGCTCCACCCCGCAAACGCTGCACTGCTCCCCGACACTCCGGTGTTCGGTTTTGATCCCCACGGCCAGTTCCCCGAGTTTGTTAAAGAGCTCCCTCTGGATGAAGCCTTGCGGGAGGAGCCCTCCGTAGGAGCCGAAGTCCATGGAGACGGCCAGGGCCGGCTGGACGTGCAGGGTGGGGGCCATGGAGACGGGCAGGCCCAGCATGGACTCGCTCTTGTGGTTGGGCAGCACCGAGTACATGCCCATCGGCTTCTCCCCGTGGGAGGCCAGGAGGTCCGGCCCAACCGGGGGGCCCTGGACCGCCTCGAGGGGTTGCTCCGCGTTGTCGTCCCGGGGATAGTGAAGTTCCCGGGCGCTGGTGATGACGCTGCTGCGGGTGGGGGTGCCAGGCCCCTGCTTGCTTTTATCCTCTGCTTTGTCCCCCCCGGAAGCGCCCAGCTCCCCCGACCTGGGGCTCTCGTGGCTGGAGGCCTCCTCTACCTGCATGGCTTCGGTCTTCAGCTCGGACACGGCCGGGCACCGGCCATTGGCAGAGTGCAAGTCCTCGAGGGCCTGGCGGGGCAGAGCCCCCTGCAAGAGCGACTGTCCAATGCTCATCAAGCTGTCCACGGCAGTCTTGGTGGGGCTCATGGCCGCCAGGCCGAAGGAGGTGGAGACCGAGGGGCTGTGTTCCACCATCGTCCCCATCAGGCCCTGACCGGCCAGGCTGGAGTAGCCGCTCTCTTCGCTGGAATGCTTGGAGAGCAGGATGTTCTTAATGTACCGGGACTTCCGATCTTCCTCGTCTTCGGCACCGCCGTCGGTCATGCTGACTTCGGCCTCGTTGTCTTCCGATGCCTGGATGGTCTCCAAGATCTTCAAGCACTGCTCCTCCAGGTACTCGATCTCGAGGATCTCCGCCGCGTACAGGAGGTCATCCAGGTCCTCAACTTTGGCCTGCAAGGTGGCGGTGTAGGCGTACTCCAGGATCTGCTGGAAGGTCTTTGGCGAGAGGAAATCCAAGGTGTAATGCTGGCTGTTGCGGTGGAAGAGGATCTCAAACATCTTGCTGGTGCACGCCAGGACAGTCCGGTGGGCGTGGAATTCTTGGCTGTCCACCAGGATCACCACATCGCACAGGGTGCCGGCCAGGCGCATCTGGTTGGCTTTCTGGAGAAGGCCAGTGGCGTGGCTGGGGTTCTGGAGCTGAATCAGACCCATCTTAGTCAAATCCATAATGCTCCTCCCGGGCTGTAGGCATCAGGGAGTCCTTCTACAGCGGTCTCTGTAGCCGTCTGGCGGAGGGCTCAGCGATCTGGAAGAGGAAAGCAGGAAGGAAGGGAAAGTTTACAGGGGAAACGTAATTCATCCATGTGGGATCCCACCAAAGAACCCAACCTGGGGGCAGGAAAGGGCGGTTAGTTCAGGTGGGGCGGGAAAGTGGAAGGGAAGGAACATCAGCCTTGGTTCTCTAGGGAGATTCTCAGCCCTCCAGGTGATGGTTGTCCCAAAGGGGCTTTTTTAAGAGCCAATGGAGAAAGAGAAGAGGGAAGGAAGGAAGAAGGAAGAGGAAGGAAGAGGAGAGAGAGAAGGGGGAGGGAGAGATGGAGGAAGGGAGGGAGGGAGGGAGGAAGGAAGGAAAGAAGGAAGGAAGGAAGGAAGGAAGGGAAGTCTATGGAGATTCTCAGCCCTCCAGGTGATGGTGGTCCCAAAAGGGCTTTTTAAAGAGCCAATGGAGAAAGAGAAGAGGGAAGGAAGGAAGAAGGAAGAGGAAGGAAGAGGAGAGAGAGAAGGGGGAGGGAGAGATGGAGGAAGGAAGGAAGGAAGGAAGGAAGGAAGGAAGGAAGGAAGGAATGGAACTCAATGGAGATTCTCAGCCCTCCTGGTCATGGTTGTCCCAAAGGGGCTTTTTAAAGAGCCAATGGAGAAAGAGAAGAGGGAAGGAAGGAAGAAGGAAGAGGAAGGAAGAGGAGAGAGAGAAGGGGGAGGGAGAGATGGAGGAAGGAAGGAAGGAAGGAAGGAAGGAAGGAAGGAAGGAAGGAAGGAATGGAACTCAATGGAGATTCTCAGCCCTCCTGGTCATGGTTGTCCCAAAGGGGCTTTTTAAAGAGCCAATGGAGAAAGAGAAGAGGGAAGGAAGGAAGAAGGAAGAGGAAGGAAGAGGAGAGAGAGAAGGGGGAGGGAGAGATGGAGGAAGGAAGGAAGGAAGGAAGGAAGGAAGGAAGGAAGGAAGGAATGGAACTCAATGGAGATTCTCAGCCCTCCTGGTCATGGTTGTCCCAAAGGGGCTTTTTAAAGAGCCAATGGAGAAAGAGAAGAGGGAAGGAAGGAAGAAGGAAGAGGAAGGAAGAGGAGAGAGAGAAGGGGGAGGGAGAGATGGAGGAAGGAAGGAAGGAAGGAAGGAATGGAACTCAATGGAGATTCTCAGCCCTCCTGGTCATGGTTGTCCCAAAGGGGCTTTTTAAAGAGCCAATGGAGAAAGAGAAGAGGGAAGGAAGGAAGAAGGAAGAGGAAGGAAGAGGAGAGAGAGAAGGGGGAGGGAGAGATGGAGGAAGGAAAGATGGAAGGAAGGAAGGAAGGAAGGAAGGAATGGATTCTCAGCCCTCCTGGTTCTTCAGTTGCCTGAAGAAGCTTCTTGGATGAGCTGAAGAGCAGAGCTGAAGCAACTTCTTGGATGAGAAACGAAATGTCTTCAAAGGAAAAAAAAAACTAGAAAGTCCAGTTGCCTCTTGCAAAAGGACCTTTGGATCAGCCTCGGTTCCTCACTTGGCCAAGTCCTTCTCTGACCAAAAGAAAACTGACCCCCTGCCCCCTAATCTAACCCAGGTGGACATACTGAATGGTCTCCTTCCAACCACCCCAACTTCCTCAATGTCCAGCTTGCCCAAACACAGCTGTGTGGTTTCCCTGGCAACACCAAGGAAGCAGCTTGTCCCTCTGCCTCCTTGCAGGATGGTTTCCCCCCCCCCCCCACTTCCCAGGTTAGTTGCTTATCAGAACCCTTAACAACCCCCCCCTCCAGTTCAGGATTTCTTAGTGGTGTCCCATCCATAATAAGTCATTTATCTCTTCCCAGTTTGAATAGGGACAGTTTTGTAGCTTCACTGCACACCCAACCACCCAGAGGGTTCTGAGACAGGAGTTTTGTGTTGTCATCTCCCCCCCCCCCCACCTAAGTTGTTAAGACGGAGAAAAGAAGAGGAAAAGAGAGGGAAGAAAAGGGGGGGGCAATTCTAGCCTCAAATTGGCTTAAAGGCTTAAGGCGAACTTCTTCGGAGGGAGCAACTTCTTAGCCCCCCCCCCCAGGCCTCCCAAGCTTTAAAAGCAGCGGCTCCTCCACACGACAGCCCCCCCCCCACCTTAAAAACGGGGAGGGGGGATTTTTCTAAGGAGGGAATTGCCTTTAAAAGCAGCCCGGGGTCAGCCGGGATAACTCCGGCCCCTTCGAGGGAAAAGCCCCAATTCCTACCTTCTCGGGGGACTGGAGGAGGGAGGGGGCCCCGTGCCACCCCCCAGCTCCCTCATCAGCAGCGGCAGAGCAGCTGGATGATCCCCACGGATCTGGGGCACCTGACTGAGGAGGGGCGGGAGGAGGGGCTTAAAGCTGGAGTCTAGCAGAGGTCCGGACGCCCCCACCCCAAAAAAGGGGGGGTGCAATAACACGGCACCCGTGGCGACCCCCGACCCGAGCCAAGGCAGCTGCGCAACGCGGGACCTATTGGCCTCCGGCGAGCCTTTCCTCCGGAGCGAGTCCCGCCCGAGGGGGCGCCCGGAGGGTTCGGGGCTGGCCGTCGGAGGAAGGGCGGGAGCAGCGTCCGAAAGCGCCCCGTCGTCCGCAGCGCAGCAGATCCCGAGCAGCCCGCGCCCCGTCCCGTATTCGCTCCGCAGACCCTTCCCCACGCGCCCCGAGTCGCGTGTCCGAGCCAAAGCCGCGCTCAGACGACCGGGAGGGGGGGGCTGACTCCGGGGAAAAGCCGCTCTTCTCGGGCCGCTCCCGCTCGTCCGGCGCGCATCCCCGCCACCTCGGAGCAGCCGCCCGTCTCCCTCCGCGGGCAGCCCGGGCGGAGGAAAGCGGGCGGCTGCCCTTCCTCGGGTCCCTCTCGGGCGGCCCCGCGTTCGGAGCGCCCCGAGGGGGCCAGGCGGCTCCCCTTCCCCGGACCGAGCCGGCTCAGCCGGGCTGGCAGCGGCGCCCGTCGCCCCTCCGCCGCTTGTTCGGGTCCTGCCGGGGGAGCCTGGCGGGAGCCGGGCTGCAGGAGCTGCGCTGCCCCGTCCCGATCCCGCCCGGCGGCCGCGAGGCAGAGGCGGCGGGGGAGCCGGGCGCAAGTTCTCCGCCGCTCCGTCCGGGCCACTCACCGTCGCGCGGCGTCCCGGGCCAGGCGGGCGGGCTGCTGGAGACCCCGCGGCGGCGGCGGCGGCGGCCGAGGACAGAGCATCGCCGGCGGCGCGGCAGGCGAGTTCGCAGCGCCCGCTTCCAGCCTCTCTAGCGGGGCTCGGCGGCGCGGCCAGCAAATCACCAGCCGCTGCCTGACGTTGCCGGGCGGCGAGGCGCGTCGGAGCCGCCCCTCCCCCGCCTCCCCCGCGAAGCCCCCGCCGGAAACCATCTTGACTGCTGGCACCGGCCGAGCCCGCCCGGCCCCCGCCCCGCCCGACCGCCCGTCCGCCTGCCCGGGGCTGCCCTGACCCCTAGTGCCCGGCCCCGAGGAGCACAGCCCGCCCGCCCCGCTCGGCCTGAGGGAGGCGCGGCCCCTCCTCCTCCGCCCCCTCGGTGAGGGGGGGGGGCAGAGGGCGGGCGGCGGCCGAGGGCGCTCTGCACATGCTCTGGCACCCCGGGCCCGCCCTGGCTCCGCTCGGCCTGAGGGGGGCCGCGGGCCCCGGGAGGAGGGAAGATGCGCGCCCGGCGGCGGAGCGGCACTCTGCACATGCTCTGGCACCTCGGGAAGACGCCCGCTTGGCCCCCTCCGCCCCCCCCCCCAGCCGCGCGAGACGGGGGCAAGTGGGGGCGCCGAGGCCGAAGGGTCTCTTCGGGCGGGGTGGGGGGTCCCAGTCGGGAGTGCTGACGGGGGGAGGGGGAGGGAGGGGGGCAGCGCGGCTGCGGGCCCGCCCTCGGAAGCGCCCCCCCCCCCCGGCCCTGGAGCGAGCGGGCGCCGGTGCTGGACAGCGCTCGCCGCTTGCCCGCTTCCAACATGGAGGCGGCGGCGGCAGCTGGCGAGGGCGGGCGGAGGCCAGACACGCCCCTTTCTCTCGGCCCCGCCCCCACGCACCTGCTGCTGCTGCTGCTGCCCCGGCTCGCCCACGCCCCAACTCTGAGTCGGGGGGAGCCGCGCGGGAGCCCTCCGACCCCGGCAGACAGGGCGCCGCCGGTCGGAACACCCCCCCCCCCCCGTCCCCGAGAGCGCCCGTGCAGGGCCTTCCCCGGCACACCTGGCCGCCCCGTCCAGGAGGAAGCGGGAGTGAAGCCCGTTTGGATGGACTCACTTGGACCCCGTTAGAGTTGCAGCGCCGCGAGGATGGGGGGCGGCAAGTGGAGGGCGCCAGTTGGGGAAGAACAAGGGTTGCAGGAAAACCGGGCGTGGCTACTAAAGCGAAAAGAAGAACCAGGGAAGGCATGATAGCAGCCTTCCAATATCTGAGGGGCTGCCCCAAAGAAGAGGGGGGGGGAGTTGTCAACCTATTCTCCAAGGCACCTGAGGGCAGGACAAGAAGCAATGGATGGAAACTAATCAAGGAGAGAAGCAACTTAGAAATTAGGAATTTTCTGACAGTGAGAACAATCAACCCATGGAACAGAAGTTGCCTTCAGAAGTTGTGGGAGCTTCATCACTGGAGGCTTTCAAGAAGAGACTGGACTCCCGTCTGTCATAAATGGTGTAGGGTCTCCTGCTTGCGTGGGGGTTGGACTAGATGACCTCCAAGGTCCCTTCCAACTCTGTCTCTACTGCTAAGTCTACTGCTATTGTTCATCTGTTAACCTGGGCGGGGGGATATGCCAGGGAGTGGTTGCAAGCAAGGAAAGGAGCCAAGTCCACATCACTCCCCTGGGCTGCCCTGCCTTAAAAAGGACCCAGGAGTGAGGGGTGGGGTGTGGGGGACCCTACCCACTGGGAGAGTCTGTTCTGGGGGTGCAAGAGTGTCTCTGGCAGCCTCTGCACACTCTGGCCTCCACCCGGAGCGGCTGCCTGGGGTTGCTCAGAACAGGGACTCGTGCAGAGAGGCGAAGACGCCACCTGGGGCTCATCCTTCTTCCTTATTTGTTGTAAGTTTCAGAGCAGATGGGAAACAGCCAATGAAGGTGGGGGGCTCATTTATTTTGAGTCCTGTGTTCTTCCCCTAAGAATGTTGGAAATCACCGGATATCACCTCCAACTCCTGCAGAGTCCGGAAGCATTCATGGATCGGAGAAGCAAACGGGCTGAATGATGAATTATTTCCCCACAATTTGAAAAGGACGAGGCTGCCTTCTCCCCTCCCCTCATCCTTTTTAGCAGGTCCCATCCTTGGGTAGTGCCAGAATAAGTCCACCTTTGCTGGAAGGAGGAAGACCCCATACCTGCTGACTTGCAAAACTTCACCTGACCCATTCCCTGCCTGAGCTGGGCCAAAACACACCACACAAGAAGGAGCAGTGTGAAAACACGCACACACACACAGCACTCCCCTCCAGGTTTCCATCCTTTACTTCCCTGTACTCTGGAAACAAATTCCTAAAGGTGATTTTTTTTTTTTCAAGAGACAACTGTTTTTTCTTTGAAGAAGTTTTGCTTCTCATCTCAAGAAGCTTCTTCAGCCCTGACTGGATGGTGGGAAAGCCAGAGCTGAGAAAGTTTCTTGGGTGAGAAGCAAAAATTCTTCAAAGAGAAACCTCTTGAAAAAAGGACCTTTGGGACGGCCTGGAGGGCTGAGAATCTCCATAGACATTTAGAAGGAAAGGGGTTTTTTTGAAAAGCACATTCAATTCGGCTTCCACACTCGGATTAGGTAGAAGCAGGGCTGTCCTTCCACGTCCAGCTGACACATCTTGCAATTTTAGTCAAAAGGCTGCAAACCAGAAGTGTGTTGCTGCAGTTTGGCCTGGATCAGCAAAAGCAGTGTTTCTCAACCTTGGCGACTTTAAGTCCTGTGGACTTAAACTCCCAGAATCCCCCAGCCAGCTGAGCTGGCTGGGGGATTCTGGGAGTTGAAGTCCACAGGACTTAAAGTCGCCAAGGTTGAGAAACACTGGGCAAAAGCATTGCACATGGGTAAGTGCGCACAGGAGCAGACCCAAACCGGTAGTAGAAAAATTGGCAACCCAAGCGAGCGAGGTGGCCGGGGAGGGGGGGGGGCAGGATCTTCTTCTGCAGAGCAGAGCCCAAGAGAAGTTTCCCCAACCTCGGCGCGGTGGATTTGACCTCTGCCTCTTGGGGAAGGCAGTGCCCGGCCTGGCCCGGAGATGCTACAAGTAGGCCGTGACCCAATATTGTTGCCGGTTAAATAGCAAAACAAGAAATGCATTAAGGACAGAGATGCCCCGAGGCTCATGCCAGGGAGAATGTAATTTGCAGAAGGGAAAAGTGCTGATAATTATAAGGGTGTTTAATGTATGCAGGGGAGCAGATAAGAGCGCCTATTTAGCTGGATCAACCTGGTAGCAAAGGGCAGGGACGCCAAGGAGAGTGGGACTCTTTTCCCCTGAGCTGAGCTGCAGAGAAGCACCAGGAGGCCTCTGGGCTGAGCTTATGGCTTGCAGCTGGAAGGAAAGAGTGCATCAGTTGTTCTACAGCCAGGTGGGAAATACTGAGATGGACCAATGGCCTCCAAAATAAAGCTGGTTTTAAGGTCTGGCCTTTTTGGGGGGTGCCAAAGGCATCAGAGGACAGGAGGTCCTAAGGAGCAGAACGGTCTCCTCACTGGTGGCTTCTGGTAGGAGGAAAAAACCCATTCTGTCCAACCACACGTGGAACCTACAGGAGCCATGAATTCTGGCCTGATGTGTGTGGCATCGTACTTTTCTGTGCACAACTGGCCACGTTTGGTGGCAAGTCCCGAGAAAGCAAAGTGTCCTCCTTCAGTAGGAATCGGCAGAAGAGAGAGCTGGAAATCCGGAGGGGGAGCCAGAATGGGCCAAATTCTGACTTCTCTACCAATAAAGGAGAATTTTTGTAGCTCAGGGTTGAAATGAGGGGTCTTTGGTGCTCTCGGAGGTTTTCTTGCTGCGATGCTGGAACAAATGGCATAAGCTGCTTTTTTTGGCTAGCACCGATGATGTTACCTAGTTTGGGTGATGAAATATCTGCAAGAAAAACCACCCAGCTCAGAGAACAGCCAGGACTCCTCTGCGTTCTCTGTCGGAAATCCAATCGGTGCCACGGCAGAAGACGTGACCTCGAAGCTCTACCAAAAAGGAGCAGGAATGGGACTTACTGTATCTGCTTCTCTGCACCATCATCTGAAACGGGAAGGGTTGCAGGCAGAGTAGAGAAATCATATCACATGCTGGCTCCTATTTCTAATCTCTGGGACCCACCAGGGAGGGAGGGATCTGGCCACATCCCTGAGGGAAGAAAGAGCTTAAGGTCCGGCCAGGAAAGGCAGCCCAGGTCACAGAGTTCCATTCCCCAATTTCCCTGAACCAGCTGGAGAAAAAGGAAGCTTGTTATCAAGGGCAACTCAGCAAGAGAAGGGGGGGCTTCCATTGCGTGGACAGTCAAGCTCCCCCTCCTCTTTTCCCCCTCTGACAATGCAGTTCAACTCCCAAATTGCCATAAAATGCCCCTTGGAGCAGCCACCAACTAATCCTCTTTATAACCCTTACATAGACAGCAGCTCTCCTTCATTTTCCGTTGGAAGGAGCAGCCTGGGTTGAGTTGATAGGTGTGTGTATCGCCACATTGGCTGCACAATGGTGTATTTTCTTTCCCCGCCCTCCCTCCGTCCGTCTCTTCCCTTCGACCACTAGAAATGGCACAAGATCACTGAGCCACCTTCAAGGAGATCCACCAGACTTTGCTTTCTCCGTGCAGTGATCCATTTTTATTCGTTTAAAATATAAAATATAAAAAAAAATGCAAAGAAAAATGAGAATGATAGGCAAATAGGGGAGGAGAAGGGGAAGAGGGAAAAGTGTATGGACAAAGGGGAAAGAAAAAGAAAAGTATTGACTTCTAACTCTTTTTGGCGCAGTAGAATAAGGTGATAACGTACAACCTCAACTTTTAACTTTGACATAATAATAAAGATTGGCGACTTCTGTAACTACAAACCTTTCTAATCAGTGAAAGCCCAAATCAAAGTTTCATTTTTTCCCCACCTCAAGTACAAAGTCCAGAAGTGGTTTCCAAATGGAAACAAAATTAATTATATTCCTTAATCAAGGCAGTCGATTTAGCCATCCTTACTAACTCCATCAACTTTTGCAGCCATTTATCCTCCAAAAAACCCACCTAGACCAGGCAAAGTTAAAACATGAACATGCCCCCTTTAGAAGGGCCCAGCGCTGGCAGGGGCCTGGCTCCTTGTCAGTAGACTTAATGGTCTTCTGATTACCTCCCCAAGGACGGGATGGACAAGATAGAACATTGCCCAAGAAGAGAAGGAAGAAGATCATATATCAAAAGTTTTGCGCAAGAAGGAGAATTTGAGTTAAGATCTTCTTGTCTCATCAGACACGCTGGCCATGATAAACGCTGCTTTCTTGTGAAATCATCAACTTAAGATTGTAAGAGTCATAGATTCATTTACATTTCTTTCATTGGGAGGGAAGATTTCAAGAGGGTATCGATTGGTGAATCTTCAAAAAAAAATTCCTGTCGAAATTCCCAAGATCGTCTCCGTTACCTCCCCCATTCTTAAGGAAATGAAAGAACCTTGCATAATTTCCAGGGAATATCCTGTTTATTTGGGGGCAGTCGTGGTTTTCCAAGAAAAGTAGGCCCTGGACTTGTGGGAATATGCTAGGAAGGAGGAAGAGGAGGAGGAAGAAGAAGGAGGAGGAGGAGGAGGAGGAGGAGGAGGAGGAGGAGGAGGAGAAGAAGAAGAAGAAGAAGAAGAAGAAGAAGAAGAAGAAGAAGAAGAAGAAGAAGAAGGTTATCCAAGATGATAAAGAGGACCATGGAGGCAGTAGAGGGTTGCCAACCAGCCTCATTGATTGCTGTGAGTGACAGGGCCTCCTGCGGGGGAAGACAGATCTTCCCTGACAGAGAAGTGAGAAGATGGCTCCTTCTGAGGTTCACAGGGAGCGTCCCTCTCACGTAGGGCCTCCCATGAAGCAAGCCAACGCTGAGGAACATGGACTTCCATCTCTTTTGGCTTCAGTTGAAAGACCCACATGATCCTTCCTCCTTTTGACCTAGATGACTGCAGTGGAAGAGCATCTTCTGCTATCAGAGAACTGGTTTTTGATCTCCTCCCAGAGAGTTAAAGCCTCATCAAGCAGCTACACCCAACGATGACTGGCAAGTTGCTAAGTTATCTATTAACCCATTTTATTTCTTTAATGTATTTGCAGGAGATACAGGAGCCCTTGGTCTCTTATCCTGCTAGAAATCCCGATGCCTCAGAGACTTCTGATAGTTTTGTCAGTCAAGACAATTGACAAAGTCCTTTGGCTTGAAAAGACAAGGAGAAGCAGTTAAAGAAACCTTCATATCTAAACAATGAGAAACTTACTGAGATGACCACATACTAGTTGGTGGATACCAAGGTTCTTCTTGGTGGCGTTTCCATTCTGCTCGACTCTAAAAAAATTCTGGTTGGTACCCTGGAGCTTTGCATGAAGAATCTTCCTGTAACTTTCGTGGCAGAGGCCCACTTCCCATTCTTTTCAAAGCCCGGTTGATGTCATGGAGAGAAGGGCTGCTCGCATAGACCCCAAACGCTTGTCTGGACGCATCGCTCTGCAATGGTGGCGCAGTGGTTAAATGCAGCACTGCAGACTACTTCAGCTGACTGCAGTTCTGCAGTTCGGCTGTTCAAATCTCACCGGCTCAAGGTTGACTCAGCCTTCCATCCTTCCGAGGTGGGTAAAATGAGGACCCGGATTGTTGTTGGGGGCAACATGCTGACTCTGTAAACCGCTTAGAGAGGGCTGAAAGCCCTATGAAGCGGTATATAAGTCTAACTGCTATTGCTATTGCTATTGCTATCTTCACAGGGTCTGGATCAGATACCTTAAGGTGCTTCTTAAAAGCCCAACTACAGTCTCGCACTTGACTTCCTAGAGGATGCGGTGGCTGTGTGGCTAAGACGCTGAGCTTGTCGATCAGAAAGGTCAGCAGTTCAGTGGTTCGAATCCCTAGCGCCGCTTAAGGGAGTGAGCTCCCATGACTTCTCCCAGCTTCTGCCAACCTAGCAGTTTGAAAGCACGTAAAAAAAATGCAAGTAGAAAAATAGGAACCACCTTTGGTGGGAAGGGAACAGCGTCCTCCGTGCACCTTCAGTGTTGAGTCATGCCGGCCACATGACCACGGAGACGTCTTCGGACAGCGCTGGCTCTTCGGATTTGAAACTGAGATGAGCACCACCCCCTAGAGTCATGAACAACTAGCACATATGTGCAAGGGGACCCTTTACCTTAATGGACTTCCTATGCAGCCCCCCTCCCCATCCAAAAACAAAAATGTGGACTATAATTCTAATTACAGCCAGGTTGGATTCTCTGCCACAGCCTTTATTTCCTTGCACTAGTAGCTTCCGTCCCCACACGACATTTTTTTTAAAAAAAAGAACAGTACCGAGGATTAACTGTGCACAGTGAAATGCAAGCTACGTTTCTGTCTGGTGCAGAATGGAAGGAATAATGGGCTTTGCACGTCCCAGGGGTCTGTTTCCCAAGAAATTTATGTCCAAGGGGTTGAGCATGAAGAATTCCTAAGGGCAGAAACCGAGCAACTCAAGAGCAGCGGCAAAGCAATTGGGCTGAAATCAGGCATGGCTCCAGCCAATCAATAAGATCAATTGCCCGTTGAGTAAGGAGGCTTTAATAAGAGGTCTTGGTCAAGGGACAGAGCAGCAGCCGCCGCCCGGGGGAGAGGCTGAAGCTCCACAGGTAGCCCATCAAGAGTTTTGCAACAGCCACCCTGGTTAATCGAGAGATGCAATTCCCTTGGAATAAATGAGTGGATCTATTCCTTTGTGTTGAAAAACGGGAGGCAGGTTTTGGAGATGTTGAGGGCCTCTGGTTTGGAAGAGGGTGGCCAGAATGGTGGAGGGCGTTGCCGTCATCTTGATGGCTGTATCACCAAATCGAAGAATGGCTCAAAAAAAATCACAGCCCGTGTTCTTTACTCAAGGGCCAGCTGCTGGGAAACATCTGCAGAATGTGAGGGCTGCCGAGAGGTGGGCTAAGGCAATTCTGGATCTGACCCAGCCTCAGGGCTCACCACCTTCTGAATTTCCCTCTTCCCCCATCCAGATGCAGAAGGGATTCACCAGATCTCCCCGCTCCTTTGGGAACCTTGGCAGATATGCCGGCTAACACCCAGCAATTCCTCCCGCCGCCCATTTGATTTGGCAGGAGAAATGCTGGGGGTCAGTACTAATAGCCCGGCCTTCTGAACCGAAGCCTGGACTCTCCACCAGGCCCAGAACTTGTGACCTCAGGAGAAACTTAGCATCCGGCGCCACTAACAAAGCGAGGCTCCCATCGGTGCCCGCTTTCTCCCAATGCAGCTGTACCACGTGGGCAGCTCGTTTTCAATTTATTTTATTTTATCAATTTCATATATACATTCACAATTATATGATCTCATAACTGTTATTAATAATATGTATTTATAACAATTTTTTCCCTACTGTTGACAATATACTTGAAGATTGCTTTTTTAACATCCCATAGATCCATCTTATCTTACAACGGTCCTACTTCTTCCCTCCCTCCCTCTTTCCTTCCCTCCCTTCTTCTCTCCTACTCCCCTTCCTTCCCTCCCTCCTTCCCCTTCTCTCCTTCCCTCCTTCCTTCCCTCTTTCCTTCCTTCCCTCCTTTCTTTTCTCCTTCTCTCCTTCCTTTCCCCCTTCCTTTCCTCCTTCCTTCCCCCCTTCCTTCTCTCCTACATTCCCTCCTTCCTTCCCTCCTTCCTTCCCTCCTTTCTTCTCTCCTTCCTTCCCTCCTTCCTTCCCTCCTTTCTTCTCTCCTTCTCTCCTTCCTTCCCTCCTTCCTTCCTTCCCTCCCTCCTTCCCTCCCTCCTTCCTACCCCCCTTTCTTCTCTTTCTTCTCTCCTTCCTTCCTTCCTCCTCTCCTTTCCCTTCTCTCCTTCCCCTTCCTCCCCTTTACCTTATCATTTTCAGTTAAAAGGATGACTTATTTATTTTTAGGCCCATTTCTCTCCAAGAAGCTCTGGCTAATTTTTGTCTTCCTCCTTTTAATCCCTGCCCAGTTTTTTTCCTGGCTTCTCTTGTCAGAGTGGCAGCTCTGAAGTGCCAGTCAGGTGGGAACCGAGGGGACGGACGACTCGAGCCCAGGGCACTCGCTGCCCGCTGCAACCCACAGGGACTTCAGCTGGGCAGCACTCAACCTTCTGGGGAAGAAAAAAAAAGTGGATTCTGGTCATTGTAGTCCATTCTGTTGCTGCAATAAATATCTCGGGGGCTTTACTGACGAGGTTAACCTAGTTGTATCTTCTGAGGATGTAGTTTTTGGTCCAGTTCTCAAAAGCGAGTCCTACGGGATTGGGCGGCATATAAATTTATTAAATTACTAAATTATTTGAGGGACCATCTCTCCCCTCTATTCGAAAGAGAAGGGGCCACCACTGAAAAGGCTCATTTTCGTGATCCCACCAGATGTATATATCCCTAATAGAAGGGGCCATGAAATTTGGGTTGGGTCGCCAAATCAATGTGTCCAACAAATTAGGTAAATGCCAGGCCAGCTTTAAGAGCCGAGGTGGCGCAGTGGTTAGAGTGCAGTAATGCAGGCCACTTCAGCTGACTGTTATCTGCAGTTCAGCGGTTCAAATCTCACCGGCTCAAGGTTGACTCAGCCTTCCATCCTTCCGAGGTGGGTGAAATGAGGACCCAGACTGTGGGGGCAATGTGCTGACTCTGTAAACTGCTTAGAGAGGGCTGAAAGCCCTATGAAGCGGTATATAAGTCGAACTGCTATTGCTAGCTTTGTTTGCAGAGCTTATTTCCATTTTTTGACCACACCTTAAGAGGTTTCTGCTGCTGTTGCACCCCACATGCTAGGGGAAAGGGCTAAAGGGGGTCCTTGGCAGGATCCAACTGGACGAAGATCTAGGTGCATGCTAGAAGTCCCTTTTTGTTCTGGCCATTGCTCAGTGGGAAATGTGAGATTCAGGAAGGTTTGCAAATCCCGGGGAATCCATCCTGCCAGCCTTCCTAACTCCATTCCTCTCTCTTCTGCTTGCCAGGGGGAAAAGAGGAAGAAATATGCCCTCATATTCCTCCCCGCTGTTTCTGACCCACACAACCTCCGGAGCCTCTTTGCCCCCGAGAGCTGTAACATTATTTGTGAACATTTTTATGACACCAAACGGTTCGTGCCGGAGCAGGGCGCCGTTCTTTAGCTGGGAAACCATATGGCACGCCGCGTAATAAATAAGGTATTGTGATAGTTAATGAACCTAATTGCCAGCGAAGACTTTAATACAAAGCCGAGGCTGCTGAGAATTTAGCGTGGCATCAGGGAGCTCCCCCGACTTCTGTGGCTTAATTTAAGTTCTATATTGCAAACTCCAGAAAATAATTCTAAACCCTCCTGCTGGAAAAGCAACCTGCTGCTAGACTGTGATTATACCGCATTGCTAAAAAAAAAAAAAGAAGGAAAGAAAGAAAAATTAGAACCCCCAAACCCTAAAGAGCAGAGCTGCGTTTATTTTACGTATTCCGTTTAACCCTTGCTAGGGGAGCCATTCCAGCTGCTTAAGGCCAAGCCAAGAAGCCGAAAGAAGGCAAGGTTTTGAGAGCAGAGTCCCCTCTTCTCCAGGCCATTCTTCCCACTTTAATGGCAGCAGCCAAAGAGCTTCCAACATGGAGTTTTGGGGAGTTGGAAGCAGAGAGGAGCTCTGAATAGTAGCCCAACTGCCATAGGTTGTCTCTCCCACAACTTCCAACTGGCCTTCAAACAAGAAGGCTCCATTCAGTTTAACCGTTGCTATTTAAAACATTTCTTAGATATTTCCACTCCAGTTGCTGACCATCTGTCTCCAGAGCAATCTTGCAAGGCAATCCCTTGGACCTCAGAGAAGGACGGGGTGGAATGCATAACAGAGCAACAGATTGGAAGGGAC
Organism: Thamnophis elegans; assembly: GCF_009769535.1. Taxonomy (NCBI): domain Eukaryota; kingdom Metazoa; phylum Chordata; class Lepidosauria; order Squamata; family Natricidae; genus Thamnophis; species Thamnophis elegans. The sequence continues at coordinate 49,232,398 of NC_045553.1, forward strand.
CTTGGAGGTTTTCTAGTCCAACCCCCACCCACCCCTCAAGCAGAAGAGTCCCCTCAGGGAAAAGGGCGGCCTATAAATAAACTTAACCATAACCATAACCAGAAGACCCCCGTGCCATCCTGGTCAAATGGCTCTCCCTTCTTGAAGGCCTCCAGTGATGGAGCACCCACAACTTCTGGAGGGAAGCTGTTCCATCGATGACCGTTCTTGTTCACACTGTCAAGAAATTTCTCCTTAGTTCTAAGTTGCTTCTCTCCTTGAGTAGTTTAGTTAACGCCTAGTTTAATGAAAAGAAGGACTAGGGAGGACACGATAGCAGTGTTCCCATATCTCAGGGGCTGCTACAAAGAAGAGGGAGTCAAGCTATTCTCCAAAGCACCTGAGGGCAGGACAAGAAGCAATGGGTGGAAACTAATCAAGGAGAGAAGCAACCTAGAACTAAGAAGAAATTTGCTAACGGAACAATTAATCAGTGGAACAACTTGTCTCCAGAAATTGTGAATGCTCCAACACTGGAGGTTTTTAAGAAGAGTTTGGACAATCATTTGTTTGAACTGGTGATCCATAGATCAGATTCAAGTACACGCTAAGCCATGAGCTCCAACGTGAGCTTCCAGCATCCCTTCGGAAGATCTCCTCTACGCAGGAGACCCTTCTAAAGCAGAGTCTGAGCCAGATATCATGTGCAGAGTGCAAAGGAACCCATAATGGGAATGCTCTCTCAGGAGATAGAGCCTCAGTGGCGTAGTGGTTAGAATCAGTGGTGGGTTGCCAATTTTTGGGCACGCTTGAGCATTCACTCGCACACACACACACACAACGCTTCTGCGCATGCATAGAAGCTTCTGCACATGCGCAGAAGCATCCAGGCAGGTGGGCAGAGCCTTCCACCGCTGCTACTACCAGTTGGCTTGATCCAGGCCAAACCAGGAGCAGCCCACCTCTGGTTAGAGTGCAGTACTACTACTTCTGCTGCCTGCTGGCTGCCTGCAATTTAACAGTTCAAATCCCACCAAGACTCAAGGTTGACTCAGCCTTCCGTCCTTCTGAGGTGGGTAAAAGGAGGACCTGGATTGTTGGGGAAAAGATGCTGACTCTGTAAACTGCTTAGAGAGGGCTGTAAAAACATTGTGAAGTGGCATATAAATGGTATCGCTATGGTCCTTCCTTCCTTCCTTCCTTCCTTCCTTCCTTCCTTCCTTCCTTCCTTCTTTCCTTCCTTCCCTCCCAGTGGTTTGAATGCAGTATTGCAGACAATTTCTGCCCACAGTCAGGAGTTCGGTTGACTCATCCTTCCATCCTTCCGAGGTGAGTAAAATGAGGACTCAGATTGATGGAGGGCAAATATGCTGACTCTGTAAACCACTTAGAGAGGGCTGTAAAGCACTGTGAAGTGGTATATAAGTCTAAGGGCTATTGCTGTTGCCATATTCCTGTTATGGGACTACTGGAGTCCCATAACAAGCTTTCAGCTTGATGCTTCCATCAAGTATTTTTGAAGAAAGGGTCATTTTGCTTCCAGGATCAGGCCCCAGAAGAGCTACCACCACCAGCTGGATCTCAGGGATGCTTCAGGATGCTTTGTTGGGTGATATCCATCCCCATTGAGCCCAGGAGGACAGAATTTAGAGAGGTCCATGAAAGCACCACAGAACCTGCGGTGGGGAAGCTCCCACGCGTGGCTTCGGCATTCGTGGACCAACCACAGTCCTTGCAAAGTGCCTCTAAGCCTCCGGATGTGATGGAAGCAGCCGAGACGGACTTATGGAGATGGGAAGGCATCCACAGAGGGGAAAATGCTAAGATGGAGGCCCTGCATTGAATGGACTTAATATCGGACATAAATACCCTTTTTACAGTCAGAGAAGGCTGGGAGCCGAGCCGGTCCACCTCCCCGAGAGTGGAATATTTTATAGCGATGCAGATCGAATGAAAGAGGCTGGGAATATATATATATAAAAAAAACGGAGGAGGGGGAGATAATTATTTGATGGAGCTCTCTCAGGATACGCCACAGCAGGGAACACTTACAGAGAATACATATTACCGAGCAGCCACAGCTATTCAAGCATCAAACCCGCCTATAAATTGTCACTGAGGAAAATTGGAGGAGAGAAATGGAGAAGGGCTGAAGTGCCGGCCACATTATTAACGTCGGGTGCCGCTTCCCACCTCGCTGGCTGGCTGGCTGCTGTCGGGAGATGTGCAGCCCCGCAAGGAAAAGAGGAAAGCGGGGGGGGGGGGTACGACTGCATCTCATAAATGTCGAGGAGGAATTATAGCCCGAAAGCTACAGTGAAAAGATGGCACCATTTATCTCGCTACCATCTGTGCACGATCGTTTGGCCCGGTGGCGGTATCCTGCGCCTGGAAAAGTTTTATTTCTCTGGTTGGGGGCGCTCCTCTCACCCGGGGAAATCGAGGCAGGGTTGGAAAGGACCCTTCCGTCCTCGTTCTGGGGGTGGGTGGGTGTTGCAAAGTCACGACAGATCTGGTAGCGGGGAGTTCCGCTGGGATTACAAGAAGTCCTTGGCCACAACAGGGACTGGAATTTTCATTGTGGAGCAAGGTGATAAGTGAGTTGCATCTGAGTTTCGTGCTCTTTTTCGCTGTGGTTGTTAAGTGAATCACCGCAGTTGTTAAGTGAATCAGATAGTCATTAAGGGACCATTTCTTGCCGGTCACATCTAGCAGACCCACTAGAGCAAGCAGGTAAGGAATGTTGTGGGTCCCGTCTCCTAAGGAGATACTTCTGGTGGGACCCAGAAGAAGGGCCTTCTCCATGGTGGCTCCCTCTCTCTGGGAAATCATCCTCCCCCACGGAGATTAGACTGGTCCCCCCCCCGATATTCTTTTGGAAGCCCCTGAAGGCCTGGCTCTGACAGTGGGCCTGGGGAACCCAGAGTCGGATGGAGCCCATTAAATGGCTACTATGAATGTGTGTTGTCACCAGGATGAGCTTATTATTTTATTACTTTATCATTTTTCTTTTTATTTCTTTTATATGGTGTTTTTATATGCTTGTAAGCCGCCTTGTTCTCGATACTGTCAATCAGAAAGGTCGGAAGTTTGGCGGTTCGAATCCCTAGCACCACCGCATAATGGAGTGAGCTCCCGTGACTTGTCCCAGCTTCTGCCAACCTAGCAGTTTGAAAACACGTAAAAAATGCAAGTAGAAAAATAGGCACCACCTTTGGTGGGAAGGGAACAGCATCCTCTGGGCCTTCGGCGTTGAGTCATGCCGGCCACATGACCACAGATGCGCCTTCGGACAGCGCTGGCTCTTCGGCTTTGAAACGGAGATGAGCAGCGCCCCCTAGAGTGTGAGGGGAACCTTTACCTTTACTGTAAGCCGCCTTGAGTCTCGAGTGTGTGAGTAGGCGGCAACATAAATTTTCTAAAGGAATAAATAAATCACGGCTGGCCGGGGAATTCTGTGGGTTGAAGTCTAGAGGTCTCGTCTGAGATTGCATGGGGTCTCCTGCTTGAGCAGGGGATTGGACTAGAAGAGGTGGCGCAGTGGTTAGGGTGAAGTACTGCAGGCCACTTCAGCTGACTGCTAGTTCTGCAGTTCAGCGGTTCAAATCTCACCGGCTCAAGGTTGACTCAGCCTTCCATCCTTCCGAGGTGGGTAAAATGAGGACCCGGATTGTTGTTGGGGGCGATATGCTGACTCTGTAAACCGCTTAGAGAGGGCTGAAAGCCCTATGAAGCGGTATACAAGTCTAACTGCGATTGCTATAGAAGACCTCCAAGTAGGGATTCGGACCGCTTCGGGGAAATCGGTGGCTCCGACGATCAGCTGGAAGCGAACTGGTTCACTCTGACAGTCAGATGGGCCCGTCTGCCTGCCCCTGCGCGAGTCTGGCCTATATTTCCTTTGTTTGAAGCCCAGCTGACAGGCCCAGCAGAGCGCATTGCCATGTCTCAGCTGTTTCACCCCCCCCCCCGGGGCTGCCGTAGAAGGTCATTTTTAGAGCTGTTTTGAAATGAACTGTGCATGCGTCGAGAGCATATTTGGTGAGTACATGAACGAGGCTAGCAGGCAGGCGCAAAGTATGCGCCCAGTGAACTGGTTGTTACACCGGTTGAATCCCACCACCAAGGCCCCCCCCTCCCGGCGCTCTTCTGATTGAGCTGAGGGCAGAGGCTGCCAGGAAGCCCCCCCCCCGACCCATAAACCTTTAACCTGCCCTTCCACTGCAATGGGTTCCTGGCTAAGGGGAGCCCCGAAACCTCTCCAACTGGGCACACAGTGGTGCGTTTCCTAACTAGCCACTTTCATCCAGGCGAGGGGAGGAGGGAGGGAAGCCTCCTTTATGAGCAAGATATCTCTACAGAGGGAGCCATAAATGGCCAAGCAAAGTGGCAGGTTTGCCAAAAACGGCATCAAGTTTTATATCCTTGAAAGCAAGAAATGAAAGACGGAAGAGTTTTAAACAAAGAGGATAAGAGGAGCCTTGCGTGTGTGTGCGGTAAAGCTTTCTCCAGGCTGTAATTACTGGCTTTTATTTGTGACTGCACAAGCAAGGCAAAATCTTAGCCCTCAAAAGAAAAGGCCGAGGAGGAATCATCTCACAGGAGGCAAGAAACCTCCAGGCCAAACAGCCAGCAGGGGACTTTCTCCTACGTTTGACCTACGCGATCCCTTCCTTCTCCCTGAGTTCCCAAGACAGTGTTTCTCAACCTTGGCAACTTGAAGATGTCCGGACTTCAACTCCCAGAATTCCCCAGCCAGCACTGTCCCATGAAGAGAAGCAGGGGAGAAGCCCTGATTACCAAAAAGAGGCCAAACCCAGTGAAATGGACGGGCTGCCTCTGGAAAAGGAGTCAAGGAGAAGCAGGCAGGGTGCAGAATGCCATTTGGCATGCCAGGTAATTAGCCAATTAAGGGTGGGGGGGGCGTTGCATCTCTGGGTCTGGAGTGGTGCTGCACATCTGGCCACTGGCGGACTCAATACTCTAAAAGGAAGGCTTTAAATGTCACATAGAGAAGGCATGCTTAAAATCCATACCTTTGACATTTTTACTCAGGATTCCAAACACACACACACACACACACACACACACACACACACACACACACACATAGAATAACAGAGTTGGAAGGGACCTTGGAGGTCTTCTAGTCCAACCCCCTGCCTAGGCAGGAAACCCTACACCACTTCAGACAAATGGCTATCCAACATCTTCTTAAAAGCTTCCAGTGTTGGAGCATCCACAACTTTTGGAGGCAAGTTGTTCCACTGATTAATTGTTCTCACTGTCAGGAAATGTCTCCTCAGTTCTAAGTTGCTTCTCTCCTTGATTAGTTTCCACCCATTGCTTCTTGTTCTGCCCTCAGGTGCCTTGGAGAATAGTTTGACTCCCTCTTCTTTGTGGCAGCCCCTCAAATATTGGAATAATGCTATCATGTCTCCCCTGGTCCTTCTTTTCATTCAACTAGACATACCCAGTTCCTGCAACCGTTCTTCATATGTTTTAGTCTCCAGTCCCCTAATCCTCTTTGTTGCTCTTCTCTGCACTCTTTCCAGAGTCTCCACATTTTTTCTATATCGTGGCAACCAAAACTGGATGCCGTATTCCAAGTGTGGCCTTTCCAAGGCATTATAAAGTGGTATTAACACTTCACGTGATCTTGATTCTCTCCCTCTGTTGATGCAGCCTAGAACTGTGTTGGCTTTTTTGGCAGCTGCTGCACACGGCTGGCTCCTATTTAAATGCTTGTCCACTAGGACTCCAAGATCCATCTCACAGTTACTACTATACACTCCCACCTATACTGTACCTGTGCATTTCGTTTTTCTTGCCTAAATGTAGAGCCTTAATTATAAGCGTAGAACCTTACAAACACACACACTCATCCAAATCTTGATTTTAATTCCCGCCCTTTAAGCACACACACCGCAAATTGCACACTTGACGGGCACAATTCAATACGGTTCCTCCCAGCGTGTGCAAATGGGCTGCAGAGAAATGCACTTTTCCCCGGAATTGGGAATAAGAAGGGGGCCTGCGGCTTTTTTTAGCCCAGCCACATTACGAGATGCCCAGAAGCTTTTGCTGGATCCCAGAAGAGTAATTTGAGAACGGTGCTTGAGAAAATAAAGTGGATGTTATCCCTTAAAAGCTCCACTGTTTCTCTCCCTTTTAGAAGAAGGGGAGGCGAGGGCTGAGTGCCCGAGCCGTTTGATCTTCTCTCCCCCCACCCCCCCGAAGCACAATTAATAAGAATTTGGGGTTTTATGGGAGAGTTAGCTGTGCTTAGCGTTACCAACATTTAACTGCATTCATTTTGGCTTCGCTTGGGAGTCTCTTTGCAAGCAACTTGGCTTCGGTTCGCAAGTACCTGCTTCTGGTGGGAAGGGATGGAAAACGCAGCAAGCGGA
>NC_045554.1:1430226-1492306 GCF_009769535.1 Thamnophis elegans
CACTCAGCCCCCCGTGCTCTCGGGGTGGGGAGGCTTTGCCGAGCCGATAGAAGGAGCCAAGGGGCAAGATTTGCTCGACGAATGCCATGTGTGCGTGCAAGGCACACAAACACACACACACACAGAGAGAAAAGACTCCCCGCATTCTGCAAATTGGCAATCTTGCTGTCCTTTTTCCAGCTGCTTTCTGCTCTTGCAGACGGAATTTCAACGGGGTCTTGTAAACTAAAGATAATCTGTTCAATTGTTGCCAAGAATTTGCCTGCTGTTGGGCTGTTACCATAGTCCACCCTTCTCTCTCTCTCTCTCTCTTTCTCTCTCTCTCTCTCTCTGCCACTTTGGGGTGCCAGGACTCCCTTCCAGAGCGATGCGACACTCCCGCAATCCACAGGAACTTCGCTATGCCAGCTGCAAGCCTTCGCCGCGGCATTTCTTCCTGGCCAAGCCTCCCGGCTCTGCCCCTTCCTCGTAACCCCAAAAAGGTTGTTGCTGCCTCCCCAAGAACCTCAGCCTGTTTGCACAAAGGCTCACACAGCTGGGGATTATGGGGGTGGAGGTAGGACACAGTCAGAGGGCGTCGTGCAAGGGAAGGAGAAACATGGGAGGAGGAGAAGAAGCAGAGCCTGGCTGTGGGTCAAACTGGAGGCAAGATGGAGGGAAAAGTCCTTCCTCTCTTTCACACAAACTCCCATTTCTTCCCTTCTTCTCTCCTTGAGGGCAGATGAGCATTTAATCCCCTAATGCACACATTTCACCCCTGTCTTTTTCTTCCTTCTCTTCCTTCTCTAGATCCATCTCTCCCCCGCTCTACCTCTCTTCCCTCTGCCCTGTGGGTTCACCTGGGAAGGGGGGAATCTAAGCCTATGCAAACCCCCCTTTTATTCTATACTTAAAAAGGCCTTTGGGGGTGAAAACATGGACACCCGCGTTACATCTGTGGGCGTGTTTTAAAGACGAATAGACCACACTGGGCTTGGTAGGTTCAACCGGAGATTCATCTCACAGAATGAGATGAAGAATGTGAGTCTGTCAGCATGTCAGCCTTGACGATGCTAATTGTGAGCTAGTGGGCTCTCTAGCAGCCCTCTCTGGCTGCTTGCCACACCACAAACGGCTTCGTATAATTTTATTATTAAGAGGAGGCAGGGTTGGGGTGGGGGGAATGTGGTGGGGAGGGGCCCAGAATGGCGAGGATCGGTGGGGAAGAAGGCAAAGGGAGGGGGCCAGCAAGAGGAAGCTAAATAATAATAAGAAAAAGGAGGAGGAGGGGAAGAAGAAGAAAAGGAAGAAGAACAAGAAGAGGAGGAAGAAGAGGAGGAGGAGGAGAAGAAGGAGAAGGAGAAGGAGGAGAAGGAGAAGAAGAAGAAGAAGAAGAAGAAGAAGGAGAAGGAGAGAAAAAGAAGAAGAAGAAGAAAAAGGAGGAGAAGAAAAAGGAAAAGAAGAAGAAGAAGAAGAGGAGGAGGAGGAGGAGGAGGAGGAAGAATTGGAGAAGATAAGAAAATGCAAAAACCTAGAAATAGGAGTAGAACTACTGTGGCAAACGCATGCAAAGGTAGCACTAATACTGATAGGGGCCCTTGGTGCAACCCCAAAACATCTGGAGCATCGCTTGAACGCTATTGGCATTGACAAATTCACCATCGGTCAATTGCGGAAGGCAGCTTGACTTGGAACAGCTTCCATCCTGCGACAAGACCTTTAACCCCACCCAACCTCCACATCTGCCTCTCCCAGGCCCTTGAGAAGGACGCAGAAATGGGGCAAAAACGCCAGATCCAATTTGAACATCTTGGCTGACTGTGCAAGGAAACGTAATCATTGTTAGGAAACCTGCTTCCAGACCAGCTTACCGCTACCAAAAAATCCCACCCCAGGTGAAACAGAAAAGCCGGCCTGGATATATTTCATTCCTCCGAAGGACGCGAAATGACTTGGGAAATCTTGCCCTTCAGGAGGAAAAGCTTGCCGTCCGATCACGGAGACGAAGCTGCTCCATTCAAAGGCGAAACATCTCCCTGTTCCAAAAAAAACAACAAAACCCAGTGTCTTTGCCAGAGTGGGGGAGTCACAGGAAGGGCCTCGGCTGCTTGGAGGGTGAGGGGGTGGGAGGGAGACATGAAAACCAAGATTTTCCCAGCCTCCAGCCACTTTCCAGCAACTGGATTTTTATCCTCACCCGTCAGCCCAACTGGCTTCCATTCACAAGAGCGCCTTGTTGCAAGAGAGCAAAACAACAGAAAGCGATGATGATTTGCTTTCACACACTCTCTTTGGAGAAAGGAAATCCCCTCCTCCCCCCCCCCCTTGTGCCTGGCAGCATTTGCAAACCTTGGCAGTTTTCCGAAGGGACAAAGAGTCAAAGACTTTTTTTTAAATCTCCCCCTGGAGTCAGACGAACACAGCAGAACTAGGAGGAATCTGACATGGGAAAGTGGCGTGGAGTCACAGCTCTGCATAAACACACCAATCCTGAGCAATGCAGAACACTGCAGCGGCTGGTGGTGCTGGTGGCGGCGGGGGGGGGGAGAGAGAGAGCATCGGCAGGCGATGTGCGAAATGTTATTTCCAGACAATAAACTTAGCGCAGGAGGAAAGGGAGCCTGTAGTCGCTCGAGGAACCGTGTAGATTTCTCTGGAGGCAAGATCATAGTTGCGAGAAAACGGTCCCTCTTGTGTAGCCGATCGGTGGCGGCCACGCGTGGCGTTACCTCAAAAGCTGTGGAAGGAGAAGAGAGGGAAAAGAGCCGAAGTGGTCGAAAAAGTCAAGATGGCAGGCTCAATGGTACGGATTGATGGGCATGGTGGCCATTGCAGCTGAGATCTTAACACCCCTGGAAGGAGCAGAGAGAAGATCTTTGCAAGATTCCTCACCTCCACCTGCGCTCCGGCCAATCTAATCCTGCTGGGTTTGTAGTCTCCTGTCCCAGAATTTCAAAGGCTCTGCAGCTGGCAACATTTGTCATCCCACTCCTGACACCAATCGAAGTTCCAAGAGCCGAGATGGCGCAGTGGATAGGGTGCAGCACTGCAGGCCACTTCAGCTGACTGCAATTCTGCAGTTCGGCGGTTCAAATCTCACCAGCTCAGGGTTGACTCAGCCTTCCATCCTTCCGAGGTGGGTGAAATGAGGACCCGGATTGTTGTTGGGGGCGATATGCTGACTCTGTAAACCGCTTAGAGAGGGCTGAAAGCCCTATGAAGCGGTATATAAGTCTAACTGCTAAGTCACTGCAAAGCAGACTCCAGGGACAGAGATTGGCCTGATGTGTAGCTTCATATTCCACGGTTAGATAGGAGAGCTTGAGGCAGCCCGAGAGTTTCTGCCTCTTTTCCATTTGCACAGAAGTTGCAGATTCACTCATTCCGAAGGAGAAATTTTCCCGCACTACAAAGCCCATCAGCAAAACCATCAGAACCCCTGTGGAATAAGCCTGAGGGTTCTCCCACAGGTCCCCTTCTTTTGCAAGGGGACATCACCGCCTGCACCTACTCCGAGGCAGAGAGTAGTGGCAGAGATGGGTACACGCCAGCTTTCCGGAGCCTGTTTTACCAATGGAATCCTTGCCCTGGTGCCAGCTGTCTCTGTCCCCTGGCATCCAGATGGGCGATGCAGCCAAGAGATCCTTTCCTTCCGGCTGGCCCTCCCTGCTGTGCAGCAATGCCTGTGGCTTAAATCCCCTCCACCCCCTTCCCTCCCCCAACCCAGTTTTACAACCGGCCTCCGGTGAGGATGATGGAGAGGCGAAGGCGGCATGGGAATTCTCTCTCCCCCCTGCCTGCTAGCGCTCCCCCCCGCCACCTTTCCCCAGCGCAGTGAGGCAGGAGCTGGCAGGGCTGCGTTTTCTCCCCGGCCCGCCTCATCCATCTTCCCTGAGCCCCTGCCGCACGCTCCCTTGGAAACCAGCAGACTGCGGCAGCTGCTTCTCGCACACTTCACTTGACCACAGATGATGATAAATGGCGCTGGAGGCCGGCCAAAAGGGTGCTTGGGAAAGGGGGGGGGCGGGCAGGGGATCCCTCTTCCGCCTGGGTGGAAGGTCTCCCACCAGATCCTGCTAAATGGAGACCCTCCCCTCACCCACCCATATTCACACACACGGTGGGGTGGGGGGGATGCGACGCAGGAGGATTCCCTAACCAGGTTGTATAGCCACAAGAGACTGTGATTGGCAGGCTGTCCCCTGACCAGGACCCTCTCTAGGATCTCCAGGGGGCCCCTTTCTCCACCTCCTCCTGCTGCCACCTCTGTGGGTGGCTCTCCTCCTCAGGGCCCCCAGAAAGCCTCTTGCCATTAGCCATGGTTTAAGGATCAATTCCAGCTCCCTCCCTCCCTCCCTCCTTCCCACTTGGCAGCTGGGCTGTGGGAACAGCTGTCTGGGAAGGCCGAGGGGGAAACTGAGGCCAGGCGGGAGTGGGACTTTTCGGAGTCTCTCTGTAGCCGAAGGGCAGCCGGCTCTGTCCTTCCGATTGCCAAAATCTCTTTTCCTTGCCTGGTGGGGAAAGAGCAGCATGGTGATTTTAGTGCCCCCCCCCTGCTCCCGCAGCAGTTCTGGATCCCCTTGGTGCCTCCTTCCCCCCCCCCTCGTCCCCTCACCCTCTTTTCATTAAGGGTCACAGAGGGGACAAAGGTCATTCCTCTCCCTCTCCCCCAGGGCTGTAATTGTCATAGCTCCCAGGAGGAGATTAAAAGGGTGGAGAGGACATTTGCCAAAGTCCAGCTGGCCCCACTCTCTCTTTCTTTCCATATCCCCCCCACCTCTCCCTCTGTCTGTCTGTCTGTCTGGGTCTCTCTCTCTCGGTTTCTCTCTTTCTCTCCTCTATCCATCTCTTTCTCTCTCTCTCCCTCTGTCTCTCTCTCTTCCTCTGTCTCTCTGTCCGTCTTTGTCTCTGTCTTCCCCTGTCTCTCTGTTTCTCTCTGTCTCTCTTCTGTCCATCTCTTTTTGCCCCTCTCTCTCTGCCTCTCTCTCTCTCTCTCCCCCTCTGTTTCTCTCTCTCTCTCCCTCTCTCTCTCTCCCTCTCTCTATCTGTCTGTCTCGGTCACTCTCTTGGTCTCTCTCTCTTTGTCTCTCTCTCTGGTTCTCTCTTTCTCTCCACTATCAATCTCTTTCTCTCTCTCTCTCTGTCTCTCTTCCTCTGTCTCTCTGTCCGTCTTTGTCTCTGTCTTCCCCTCTGTCTCTCTCTTTCTGCCTCTCTCTCTCTGTCTGCCTCTCTCTCTCTCCCCCTCTGTCCCCCCCTCTCTCTGTCTCTGTCTCTGTCCCTCTGTTTCTCTCTTTCTCTCCTCTGTCCATCTCTCTGTCTCTTTCTGCCTCTCTCTCTGCCTCTCTGTCTCTCTCTGTGTGTCCGTCTGAGGGCCACCTGGAGAAACACCCTTTGCTCAGTCTCACGAAGGGCCCTCCTCTCGGTGTGCATTGCAGAGGCTGCGTGCACAGGGCTCAAAGAGAGATCTCTGGGCTGATGACACAGCCTTGCACAATAAGGGTCTCCTTCACCATCTTTTGGGGGGGAGGGGGCTTTGTTGGGGTGGGTGTCCGCAAAGGGCGGCCAAGAAGGACCTAAACGTGGAGTCCAGGAGCAGAACCAGAGAAGGATCCCCGGCTGAGGAGCAGAGGGGCCTGGTTCCATGTCAAAGGCTCAGAGGGGGCAGGCAGCCCAAAGAAGCATCTGATGGATGCTGTTGGCCACGCAACCCTTCAGGCTCCTCGGCCAAACCAGTGCGCAACAGCCTCTTGCCTTACTTCTTCCATCAGTCCCAGATGCACAAAGCACATCTGGAGGACAGCAGCTTGGCAGCGTGGATAACTAGGCCCCTTTCCTGGCTTCCCAAGCAGTAGGATTTTTGTGGAGACCTTGGTGCTCTCCGAGCATGGCTGTTTTCTCCCAGGCGTTTCATGACCCAACTAAGTAACGTCAGTGGTGCTAGAAGGGAGTGGGGTTTGTGGAAAGGAGGAGGAGGAGGACTGTGGGGTCCTTGGTGCTCCTTCAACTTGGTGGTTTCCTTGCAGATGTTTCATGACCCAAGTAGGTAGCTTCATCGGGGCTAGAAGGGAGTGAGGTCTGTGGAATAGAGGAGGAGGAAGAGGAGGACGACGGTGAGGTCCTTGGTGCTCTCCGAGCATGGCTGTTTTCTCCCAGGCGTTTCATGACCCAACGAGGTAACCTCAGCAGTGCTAGAAGGGAGTGGGATTTGTGGAATGGAGAAGGAGGAGGAGGATGTGGAGGACTTGATGCTCTCTGAGTGTGGTTTCCTTGCAGATGTTTCATGACCCAACTAGGTAACATCACCAGAGTTAAGAAGGCACATTGGGAACTTTCCTTACGTAACCTCGAAACACCGGAACGAAATATTTAAGATTCAGAGATTTTCTTCTTTTTTTAAAAAAAAAACAAAAACCCGCTGGGTTCAGGGCATCTTTGGAGGACCCCCGTTAGGAAGGGCAAAGGAACGAGGTGGGACTGGTGGGGTGAGGGGCTTCCTTTCAAAAACATCCAACCAGCCTCCAAGGTTGACTGACTCCCTCCGCTTCCTTTCCTCCCTCTTCCTCCCTTCAAGCTGATGGAGGGGGGTGGGGGAGGGGTGGAAATAAGAGCCAGATGTGCGTGTGTGTGTGTGTGTGTGTGTGTGTGTGTGTGTGTGTTTCCAAGTTATTTTTTTAGTTTCTTTGCGTAGCTTCCAAATTAAAGAGGTGGAGAAGCTGGTTTGTTTCGTTGGCTAAAAGAGAAGTTGGGAACCGAAAGATTTGAATGCATCTGTGTCCTTTTTAACTTGTCTTATTTTATTTTTGCTTTTATCTTTTATTTTTCTTTCTTTTCCCTTCTGTAAGCCGCCCGGAGTCCTTCGGGATTGGGCGGCCTATAAATAAAATGAAACTTACAGAACTTACAAGCTTATTTTCCTCGCCTTTCGTGGTCCTTTCTACAAAGGAAAACCCAGTTGCTCCTCGCTCAGCACAAAAGGCTGCCTTGTTCTCTCCTCTCTTCGTGTCTGGAATGCAGGGCTGTCCCTCATTAAGAGAGGGACGGTCTCCTCTGGAAGAAACCCCCCCCCTCCCTGCCCTTCGCCCTCTCTTATCCCTTCCAGCTTTCACCCAGACGAGGCGTGTTTCCTGCCCGAAGCTGACCTTCCTGTTTGGTCCTACGCATTCCTCCATGGCTGCAGCCTCTCTGGCGAAGCATCTCCCTCTGAGATGCTCCTCCGCTTCCTCTCCAGACAACAGAGATCGAACGGAACAGGATAACAGATCTGGGAGGGACCTCGGAGGCAGGAGACCCTATATCATTTCAGACAAATTGACCAGTTCCTTCCTTCCTTCCTTCCTTCCTTCCTTCCTTCCCAAGCTATAACAGACATATACCGCTTCACAGTCTTCTCTAAGTGGTTTAGAATCAGCCTTTCGCTCCCAACAATCTGGGTCCTGATTTTACCCACCTCAGAAGGACGGAAGGTTGAATCAACCTTGACCCTAATGAGATTCGAACTGCCAAATTGCAGGCAGCCGGCAGTCAGCAGAAGCAACCTGCAGTACTATGTTCTAGCCACTGAGCCATTATGGCCGGCCCTTCCTTCCTTCCTTCCTTCCCTCCGTCCCTCCCTCCTTCCTTCCCTCCCTCCTTCCTTCCTTCCCACTTAGCACCTAGACTTATATACCGCTTCGCAGTGTTTTTACAGCCCTCTCTAAGCATTTTACAGAGTCAGCTTTTGCCCCCAACAATCTGGGTCCTCATTTGACCCACCTCGGAAGGCAGGAAGGCTGAGTCAATCTTGAGCTCGGCTTGGCGAGATTTGAACTGCCAAATTGCAGGAAGCCGGCAGTCAGCAGAAGAATTAGCCTGCATTACTGCACTCTAACCACCGAGCCACCGCAGTGTGCCGAGAACTACCTGTAACTAGCACATTTCTCAGACTCCCCTGGCTCCCCACGCGGGAGATGGGGTGCCCCAGAGCTACCCCCAACCGTGCCTCTCTTGCCTTCCCCTCCAGGCAGGATCGGTGCAGAGCTGGGGAGATAGGAAGGGGCTTCTCCTCTCCCCCCCCCGCCCGATATGGCAAATACCAGCAAGGCCTTTCAGAGCACCAGCCTCACGTGGCCTTCGCTCTCATGCAGAGGATCGCAGTGCTTCCCCCTCCCCATCTGAGGCCGTTAAAGAGCTTCGGAAATGGCCATTTACTGGCGGGGCCTTCCATGGGGGTCCAGTGAGCCGAACCGCGAAAACAGAACCAGTTTGTCTCTTGGGGACACACACACACACACACGGGAATCCTGACACAACTATCCATGTTAGAGAACTGCAAACCCTGTTTGCAACCAGGGGGAGAGGGGAATATAGCTTAGACCAGTGTTTCTCAACCTTGGCAACTTGAAGATGTCCAGACTTCAACTCCCAGAATTCCCCAGCCAGCTGGCTGGGGAATTCTGGGAGTTGAAGTCCGGACATCTTCAAGTTGCCAAGGTTGAGAAACACTGGCTTAGACAAAGGCTTTTTTTGCAAGAGGGGAAGGGGAGACCTTCTACACCACCACCCCCCGAGCGGGGTCCCTATTTCTCTGAGGATTCCTGCTGCTGGAAAATCCGGGTTCTCTGCCTGCCGCAGAGGCTCAATCCACAAGGGCAGGTTTTGGGGTGTGAGGGGTGTGGAGTTCTTGCCGAAGACTTCCTGCCCCCTCATCCTTCCAACCTCCTTTCCTGCTGCCTCTTATGACTTATGAATTACGACACTGAGCAAGATGCTCTTTTTCCTCGGGAGAATAACCCCCGGGGCTTCCAAGGAAGGAAGGAAAGTAAAAATGCTTAGGATCAAAAAATGGAAGGGGAGGGGTGCAATACAGAGGAGGGGGCTCCAGGTGGCCCAGGGAAGGATGTCACTGTGGTTCCTTCGCTCCAGCCTGGCTGGATTTCAACACACCAAGGCCGATCCCTCTTCTGGACACGCTGTGATTTATGCCTGCCGGTCCCTGCCAGGGTTATTAATATCCCCCAAATAAACGTGGTCTTCATCCACCTCCTGTCCCTGCACCTCCCCCCCCCATGTCTCCGCTTGACCACCCAGAAGCACATCCGTAATTCTGCCTTCAGATGGAACCCCTGGGAACACCCACCACTGGCTTAGGCTCAGCCAATAGGATGGGTGTTCCTGACCTGGATGTCCCCCTCCCCCAGATGCGTGGATGTCAGTGCCCGGAATTCCCAGTGACGGCCCGGCTGGCTGGGGACTTCTGGGACTTGAAGTCCCCAACTCTTAGAGCAGGGCTTCCCAGCCAGGAGTGAGAGGCAATATTCCGGTGGGTGTGAAACAATGGTGGGTTGCAGGCGGTGTGCCCTGGTATGGGTGTACCGGAGCCTGCCCGGAGCACTGGGTACTCTTCCGGTACGGTGCTCCGGAGGGCCCCTCTGTCCACCTGAGCTCCTTACCATGTTTTAAAGCTTTCGGCTCTTCCGCGCACATGTATGGCGCGTATAGCACCTGCACGACACTCCGCCGAGCAGCTGGTACACCGCGGAGGCTTGTGGAAGCGGCGTTTGCAGCTACAATGCATCCACGCTCCACCCGTGTCCATGTGGGCGACGCCGGGCCTGTTCCAGCCATACCGGTTGGAATGGGATCCGGAACCCACCACTTGTGCGAAAACTTGAGTTTAGAAGACTCAAAATCATAGTGTCTGTGCATGATGATATGCACCTAATTCTTTACTTTTGTAAGGGGTGCGAGAATCTATCAGAAGCGTGTTACAGGATTCTCTAAGGTTGAGGAACACTGGATCATCCCGTTTGTAGGATTACTCCCGTTGCTTTCTTGATTCCTGACCTTCACATATTGGGGAGGTTTCTAGAGGGCAACCCAAAACTCTTTCAGAGGTCCTCGGAGCCCTGGTGGTGCAGTGATTAGAGTACAGTACTGCAGGGCTAACTCCAGGAGTTTGATCCTGACTCAGCCTTCCGTCCTTCCGAGGTGGGTGAAATGAGGACCCGGATTGTTGTTGGGGGCAATATGCTGACTCTGTAAACCGCTTAGAGAGGGCTGAAAGCCCTATGAAGCGGTATATAAGCCTAACTGCTATTGCTATTGCTATTGACTGCAGTTCTGCAGTTCGGCGGTTCAAATCTCACCGGCTCAGGGTTGACTCAGCCTTCCATCCTTCCGAGGTGGGTGAAATGAGGACCCGGATTGTTGTTGGGGGCAATATGCTGACTCTGTAAACCGCTTAGAGAGGGCTGAAAGCCCTATGAAGCGGTATATAAGTCCTAAGTGGGAGGGAAGGAAAGGAGGGAGGGAGGGAGGGAAGGGCCATAGTGGCGCAGTGGTGAGAATGCAGTATTGCAGGCTGACTCAGCCGACTGCCAGCAGTTCGATTCCGACCGATTCAGACTTGACTCAGAGTTCCATCCTTCTGAGGTGGGTAAAATGAGGACCCAGATTGTTGGGGGAAAGAGGCTGGCTCTGTAAACCTCTTAGAGGGGGTTGTAAAGCACTGTGAAGTGGTATATAAATCTAAGTGCTATTGCTATTCCTTCCTTCCTTCCTTCCTTCCTTCCTCCCTCCCTCCCTCCCTCCCTCCCTTCCTTCCTGAATGCAATGGGCTCTACATGGGGTTGCCCTTGAAGTGCATCCGGCGACTGCAGTTAGTCCAGAATGCAGCCGCGCGAGTGATAGTGGGCGCACCGCGGTTCGCCCACATTACACCCATCCTCCGCAAGCTGCACTGGCTACCTGTCGATCTCCGGGTGTGCTTCAGGGTATTGATGACCACCTTTAAAGCACTCCATGGTAGTGGATCTGGGTACTTGAGAGACCGCCTTCTGCCGATTACCTCCCTTCGACCGATTAGATCGCACAGATTGGGCCTCCTCCAGATTCCATCTGCCAGTCAATGTCGACTGGCGACTACACGGAGGAGAGCCTTTTCTGTTGCAGCTCCGACCCTGTGGAACGATCTCCCCGTTGAGATTCGTACCCTCACCACCATCCAGACCTTCCACACGGCCCTTAAGACCTGACTCTCCCAGCAGGCCTGGGGATAAGTTTTTAAAGTACCCGCCCAAGTGTTGACTGTTGAATGCAAGTTGGTGTTTTATTATCTATCTTGTTTACTCACTGTTTGTCTTGTATTATTGCACCCCCTTCCCGTGATTGTAAGCCGCCCTGAGTCCCCTCAGGGAGAAGGGCGGCCTATAAATCGTAATAAATGTCTATAAAATGTCTATGTCTAATGCAGTATTGCACGCTGATTCTGCCCACTGCCAGGAGTTCAATCCTGACCAGCTGAAGGTTGACTCAGCCTTCCGTCCTTTCCGAGGTGGGTGAAATGAGGACCCAGATTGTTGGGGGCAAGAGGCTGACTCTGTAAACCCCTTAGAGAGGGCTGGAAAGCACTGTGAAGTGGTATCTAAGGGCTATTACTACTCTTTCCAAAATAAACACCTTGTAGAGGGAATGTCTTTCGAACCCTAACAGAGCTACTCAAACCTATGAAACCTTTTGGCAGGAAACTGGTTTCAACATTACTTAGCATCCCACTAACGTCAAAAGATCAGCCAACCTGCAAACTATCCAGATCCAGAGACCCTCCAAATCTGTCTGCTATCACAAATTCCAGATTCGGCCGAAAGAGATTCTCAGTTCTAAAGCTACCGAGGGCTCGCCGCAGAGAGGATACAATCGTTTTTAATGGTGTAATGCATTTTGTTTCGGCATTTGCAAAGAAACTGAATTCTATTCTACCTGCTTACTCGGCGGGAACACACACACCCCCGGGGACCCCCCTCAGCATGCCAAGAAGCGATACGCTTGAAGCCCAAGTCATGCCACAAGGATTCCTGCCCTTTTCCTTTTATCCTGCCATTTCTGCTGCAGATATATTACTCTGCACGCTGCTGAATCCAGCAGGAAAGGACCCACATTTCCTTCCAAGGAGCAATCGGGTATATTCTCAAACATTTATCCATCAGCTTAAAAACCAACATCAAATTAAAAAGGGGGGGAAAACGGTTGAACTAGCTTTGGGGTGGTGGTGGACATCGAGAGATATCTCAGGGACAGCAAGGGAACTGGCCAACAGGACTAATGCCACAAGTAAGAACAGGTAGCTTAGCGATTGTTCAAAGTTATGACAGAGCCACCAAAAGCTACTCACAACCAAGGGGTGGGGTTGAGAAATGTTAGCAACCAGTTCTCTGCCCGATTGCTGCATATACAGCCGAGGTGGCGCAGTGGTTAAATGCAGCACTGCAGGCTACTTCAGCTGACTGCAGTTCTGCAGTTCAGCGGTTCAAATCTCACTGGCTCAGGGTTGACTCAGCCTTCCATCCTTCCGAGGTGGGTGAAATGAGGACCCGGACTGTGGGGGCGATATGCTGACTCTGTAAACCGCTTAGAGAGGGCTGAAAGCCCTATGAAGCGGTATATAAGTCTAACTGCTATTTCTATGGCTATGGGTGTGGCCTACTCGGCTTCCTACACCACGGCGTGGGGAAGGGGGCAGGCGTTTTCCTCCTCCCCAGGCTCTGGAGGCTTTTCTAGAGCCGCCAGGAGGGCGAAAGCATTCTCTCCCAGGTTCTGGAGGCCAGAAACGGGCCTCTTTCCAGACGTCTGGGAGGCCCGCACTTATCTGGCATGATGAACAGCCCGCGTGGAGACTCCGGGGAGTGGGGGGTGGTGGTGTCAGTCCTTGCAACTACCAGTTCAGCGAACCGGATATAAAATTATCCTCTGGTTTGCCAGAACCGGTGCGAACCGGCTGAATCCCACTTGCCTTGCTTGCAACCCAGTTTTGAAGTGGCAGTGTTGCCCCCCGTCCCCCCCCCCGGTCATGGGGTTGCATTTTGAGCCCGCAACAGTTAACGCAACTTACTAGTTTAAGTTTAATGAAATTTGTATGCCGCCCACTCCCATTGGGACTACTACTACAGTTTCCCCAGAAAAGCCACGTTTACTTCTGGCTTCCAGCAAAACCCAGTCCATGGGGACCCCGTGGATTCGCTTAATGACTGCAGCATTCACTCAACAACGGCCACCCAAAAGGTGTGTAAAATCAGGTGTGGGCCCCCCCCCCCACCATTTATGACCAACACAGTTTAATTATGACGGTAATTCCTGAGGGTCCTAACTTGAGAGTTACCTGTAAATCTTGTTGCTCACCTTCTCATGTATCGGAGTTTTAGGAATTTGTTTTTTCCTGTGTGGTTCAGCGTGGCTCCGCATGCCCTGGTATGAACTGGGCCATGGGTGACCCACACCTACACAAGGAACTATATTACAACATTCTCACGAAAAACCACAAGGGGAAAAAAAAGGTTGGTGAATCAACTGCCTCTGGAATCCAGTGTGAAAACAGGCTAAGGGATCAGGGATCTACTAGCCAATCAGCAGATGTGCTAGCCAACCAGTGCTCCTTGCAGCTGGCGGAGGAGACCAACCACACAACCACCTGCTCTCTTTTTCCTTGAAGGAGGAGGGAAAGCCTTGTCCTAGGAGCAAAGAGACCCCCACCCCAGATTATTTCCCTGCTCTGGGGAACATCTCATGGGCCATCCCCTGCCTAACCAGGTGGGCTGTTAATCCGTGAAGGGACCCCTGGGCGTGCTCTCTGCCTTTCATTTTGGAATGAAAGCTGCCTTCTGGCTCTGCCTCAACGCATGGAAGTGGAGCAGAGAGGGTGCGCAGCCTCAGAGCAGCTGGCCTATGGCCTCCTTCCTTTCTTAAGCTCCTCTCCTGGGGTGTCTTTTTCAGGTGAGGAGGGAGGGGGGGAGGCGGCCCTGCGAAACATCTGTGGGCAAAGGCAGCCCACCCTACATCTGGGAGAGGGATCTGCATCCCAGACCATTTAATCCGTTGCAAAGCTGCCTTGCACACTTCTCTCTCTCTCTCTCTGTCTCTCTTACACACGCACACATACACAATCTCCAATCACCAGGAGCCATTTCCACCTCTCGTGCCAACGGAAGAGCAGCTGTTGGAGACAAGACCACATCTCCAGCAGACTTTAAAGAAGCCTGTTTTTTTATTCCCTCCCCCCTTCTTCTTTTTCTTCTCCTTCTCCTTCCTCCTCCTTCTTCCTCCTCCTTCCTCCTTCTTCCTCCTCCTCCTTCCTCCTTCCTTCTCCTCTTCTGCTTCTGCTTCTCCTCCTTCCTTCTTCTTCTTCTTCCTCCTCCTCCTCCTCCTTCCGCCTCCTCCTTCCTCCTTCTTCCTCCTCCTTCCTCCTTCCTCCTTCCTTCTCCTCTTCTGCTTCTGCTTCTCCTCCTTCCTTCTTCTTCTTCTTCTTCTTCTTCTTCTTCTTCTTCTTCTTCTTCCTCCTCCTCCTTCCGCCTCCTCCTTCCTCCTTCTTCCTCCTCCTCCTTCCTCCTTCCTCCTTCCTCCTTCCTTCTCCTCTTCTGCTTCTGCTTCTCCTCCTTCCTTCCTTCCTTCTTCTTCTTCTTCTTCTTCTTCCTCCTCCTCCTCCTCCTCCTTCCGCCTCCTCCTTCCTCCTTCTTCTCCTCCTTCCTCCTTCCTTCTCCTCTTCTGCTTCTGCTTCTCCTCCTTCTCCTCCTCCTCCTCCTTCTTCTTCTTCCTCCTCCTCCTCCTTCCTCCTCCTCCTTCCTCCTTCTTCCTCCTCCTCCTTCCTCCTTCCTCCTTCCTTCTCCTCTTCTGCTTCTGCTTCTCCTCCTCCTCCTCCTCCTCCTCCTCCTCCTCCTCCTCCTCCTCCTTCTTCTTCTTCTCCTTCTTCTCTTTGCATGCAGGGTTTGAATAGAAGAGCTTGTTTTCTTTCCCCCTTGCATTTAAAAAAAAAACAGGAATCTGTTAAAATAACATTCCAACGCTTGCAAAAGCTGCTCCGACAGGCGTGATTCCTTTTTTCGGCTTTACTCCCCAGGGTCCCAGCCAGGATGGACTCAAAACCGCCTCCGAGGACGGCTGACGGCCGCACCTTGAGAGCTGGAGACTTGTCTGAAAGGGAAAGCCTGCCCAGGAAGCTGAATTCCAGGAGCGACATGGGAGGTCTGTGGCTTTTGGGGAGGAGGCTGCTCAACGGCAAAAGCTGAGCATCAATAGCTTTGGATTTTTCTGCTCATCGCGGGAGGTTTTCAAGAAAAGACTGGAATAGCTATCAGTCTGAAATAATGTAGGGCAGAGGTCTTCAAACTTGGAAACCTTAAGATTTGTGGACTTCAATTCCCAGAATTCTGCTGGCTGGAGAATCCTGGGAGTTGAAGTCCACAAGTCTTAAAAGTTGCCAAGTTTGAAGGCCTCTGGTGTAGGGTTTCCTGCTTGAGCAGAAGGCTGGCCTAGAAGACCTCCAAGGTCCCTTCTAATCGAAGACTGTTGGGCAAGACCATTGCAAAAAGCCAGGGGAACCTGGCAAGGGCACTTCCTCAGCCAATTGGATCCAACACACCACCAGAGGAAGCCCCTCAGCCCTCCTGGGAGTCCCCTCCTGCCCACGTTCCTCTTCTCGGTGTCTTGGCAGGATCACCTTCAGCTCCAGTTTCACACATTTGGGAGCCTGAGCTCTCAGCGGCAGGCATCTGGCGTGCCAGAGACGGATCCAGCCCGCGAGGCTGCTGCCAGAAGGACTTTCGTCTCCCTGAGAGGAGCAGACAGGCCAGTAATGAAGTGTAATGCTTCGGCGCTCCCTTGAACGACGCAGCAGCGCAGTGCCAGCTGAGCCTCCTGCATCTCCTGCGAGGCTCCTCTTCCGCCTCCGAGGAGGAGGCACTCAGGAAGGGAAGGAAGGGCGAGGAAGAAGAACGGCCTCCCTCCCCACCACCTCTTCGGAGAAGGAAGGCGGTTTCAATGGAGCCATACTCCACAGGGCTGTGGTGGATGCTTCCCGTAGGGACGGGGCCTGCGCAGGCACCCTGCTGCAGAAGGAGCTTTGCAAAGGCCCAGAGGGTGGCAGGCAGGAAAATGGGGTGCAGGAAGGAGAACGGGAAGGGCAATGTGAGAGAGGGGGCATGTCCTGAAGGAGAAAAGGGCCACCTAGTTCTCTACTCAAAAGCAGAGACATCACCCTGCCAACAGAAGTGCCTCTAGTCAAGGCTGTGGTTTCCCCAGTTGCCATGGATGGCTGTGAAGGTTGGGCCACAAGGAAGGCTGAGCGCCAAAGAATGGAGGCCTTTGAACTCTGGTGCTGGAGAAGAAGACCCCTGCATTGAGTCCCTTGGACTGCAAGGCCATCCAAGCGGTCAGTCCTGGAGGAGATCCACCCTGGCTGCTCTTTAGAAGGCCAGATCCTGAAGAGGAAACTCAAAGACTTTGGCCACCTGATGAGAAGGAAGAAGGACTCCCTGGAGAAGAGCCTCATGCTGGGAACGATGGAGGGCAAAAGAAGAAGGACTGCAAGGCCATCCAACCGGTCAGTCCTGGAGGAGATCCACCCTGGCTGCTCTTTAGAAGGCCAGATCCTGAAGAGGAAACTCAAAGACTTTGGCCACCTGATGAGAAGGAAGAAGGACTCCCTGGAGAAGAGCCTCATGCTGGGAACGATGGAGGGCAAAAGAAGAAGAAGGGGACGGCAGAGAAGGAGGAGGCTGGATGGAGTCCCCGAAGCAGTTGGCGTGAGCTTCAATGGACTCCAGAGGATGGGAGAGGACAGGAAGGCCTGGAGGAACGTGGTCCATGGGGTCACGATGGGTCAGACACAACTTCGCAACGGACAACAACAGTTCTTGGGAAAGACCCTCGGGTGGAGAAGACGGCTCCAGGGCTCCCTTCCACTTCAGACCTATTCACGGGTAGTCCTCGACGTCCGACCATAATGGACCCCCACACTTCTGCTATTAAGTGAGACATTCCTTCAGTGAGTTTTGCCCCATTTGGCTTTGCCTCAGCCGTTAAGCGAATCGCTGCAGCTGATACGTTAGTAACCTGGTTGTTAAGTGAATCTGGCTCCCCGTTGACTTTGCTGCTCAGGAGGTCGCAAAAAGGGGCCCCCTGTGATCTTGGGACGTAGCCATGGTCATAAATGTGAATCAGGTGCCCAGTATCCGAATTTGGGTCATGTGATGGTTGGAGAGACCTCAAGGGTCCTGTGAAAAATGGTTCTGAGTCACATTTTCCCAGTGCCGACGTTAACTGTGAACGGTCGCTAAACAGACTGTTGTAAGTTGAGGACTGCCTGTGTTTTGTGGCACTGAGATTTCGCCCTTCTAGGAAGAGGGGAGGGGAGCTCCATCTGAGCTGACTAAGAAGCTGGCCTAGACTCGCCTTTCTTCCTCCCCCACCATCATGCCTTCCCCCCCCCCCCCGTGTCCCCGGTGGGGCTGGGGGAGAGGCGAGACCAGCTTCTGCAAGGAGAAAGGGCTCAAGGAGGATGGATGCCAAGAAGGAGGAGCACCTGCTGGAAGCACCTGGGGGGGCACCGTTGCATTAGCTGGGCACTGAAGGGAGGGCGATCAGAATTCTGCCTGGCATCTCCTGCCTTCAATCAGCTTCACGTTTGCTGCCTGAGTGAGCTTCCTCCACCCCCCCACCGCCCCCCAGGCAAGACGGTGTTCTTACACCTGGGTGAAAGGAACAGCAACAGAGACCCCTCCGGGCACAAAGCCATCTTCTGAAGGCTGGTGCCCTGGACCGCCATTGTTTCCCCAGGCTGGCCAGATCTGTTGGGTCAGAACCAGGTTGGAGAAGGCTGGCTTGGAAAACGTGGGCCTGAAGCCATCGACTTTGGCTTCTCCCAAGAAACATCTGGATGCAGATGGGTGAAGGCTCATTTGGTTGGGAAATTCTGGAGGCTGAAAATAGATTCCTTCCTTCCTTCCTTCCTTCCTTCCTTCCTTCTTTCCTTCCTTCCTGCCTGCCTTCCTTCTTTCCTTCCTTCCTCCCCTTTTTTCCTTCCTCCTTTTCTCTCCTTTCCTTTCCTTCCTTCTTTCCTTCCTTCCTTCCTCCACTTTATTTCCTTCCTCCTTTTCTCTCCTTTCCTTTCCTCCTTCCTTCCCCGCACCGACAATCACTGCGATAACAATGGCAAAAAGCATTCCATATCTTCTCACCTGAAAAGCAGGCCTGGGATTTAATTTAACCCCAAACGTTCACGAGGCCAGGCATTCTGCTTATACTCTTGATGCCCCTTTTGGTGAAGCCCTGCCCCCCCACCCCTCCAAGAGACACGTCCCAGGCATAAGGAACTACACAGCTCACACCCCCGAAACACATTTCTGAATTTATCCTGCCAGATGCTGCTCCTTCTTCAAAGCTTTCCAAACCAGCCACAGCCTAAATATCATTTCAACACCAAAGATGCAGCGCCAGCATAATACGAAACGGCACCAAGCTAAAAGGTTTGGGAACCATCCCAAATTTTGACCTTAGGTAAAGGAAACACCTGGCATGGATGCTCACCGCTCCCCTCCTCCCCCCAGGGAGGAACCAAAGACATCAGGCGACCCCAATTTAAAAAAAAGACCCCTAGTTATGTCAGGGAGAGTTTCAGCATCTCTTTCGATTTGTTCCTCTGGATCTGAATCCCCGAGAGCTCCCTTTGATCCGAACCATCAACCAGGCTGTCTTGAATAAGCCACAGCGGACCAGGTTTCAGCCTAGGTACCGGACGGTCCACAATCTGGCAAAAGGTTTTGTCCCCCGGCTCTTTGGCTTAAGTACAAACCCAGATGTTAGATCCATGATGGTGAACTTATGGGAGGGGTGCCAGAGGTGGCAGGTAGAGCCTGCTCTGTGGGCACGTGCGCCATCGCCAGCCGTTCTTGTGGTTTCTCGCGCTCCTGCCAACTGGTCTTCGGTGTTGGTGTGCCGGAAAACGGCCAAAGAAACAGGTTGCTTTTGGGGCCATTTTCAGGCCGTTTTTCTTCACAGGCGCCGGAGCAGCCAGCTGGTCTTCACAGGTGCCAGAGGGCCCCCAAAAACAGCCTGAAAATGGCCCCAAAATGCCCCGAAACAGCCTGAAAACAGTCCGAAAAACAGCCAGAAACAGACATGCATGCACCGGCCGTTTCCAGCACTCCGGAGTACACGTGTGCACACATGCACACATACATACGGGATGTACCTGGCTTTGGCTGTTCCAGTTAGGGCCCGGAAAGGTTCCCCATCACTGTGTTAAAGGACGGCCGTGAGGCTTTGGAGAACCCGTTTTCCTGGAGAACAGGCAGCTTTGCAAGGCTGCCCTTCTAACCTCTCTTCCGGGCCAAAGACGGCATCCCCTGGCCCTTGTGCACCCCCATCACCCCTTCCCCCTCCCCCCAGGAATAAGGGGAGGGGGCGTCAACCCCTTGGGAATGTCAGATGTTCAGATCAGGATGTCTTGGAAACAGTTGCTACGCAAAACATGCCAAGGTAGGCTTTGCTGCCACGCTTAATAATAGATGAAGGCTTTAGAATTTCTGACACTCTCCATTTCAAGCCGTTTGACTTGTGCCGTTGCCAGAGAAGGCAGGGAGAGGAGAAGCGGCTTGGAGGGACGACAGCCGATTCGGCACCCAGGATGCAAAGGCCGGGATGTACCTAGCTTTGGCTGGCTAGGGGATTCTGGGAATTGAAGTCTGCAGCTCTTAAAGTTGAGAAAGGCTGACCTGCAGCTTCACAGATGGTGGTGGCCCAAGAGACGCTTGTCCAAGGATGCTTTTTCAGCATGCCAGCCATGCTCCGCTCAAGGAAGGATCTGGTTCTTACAACGTGCTGATCTATTGACCCCGTGGCAGGCAGGTGTCCCCTGCTCTTCCTCCCTTCTCCATCGTCCTTTCTGCTGTAGCTCCGTTCAACCGGATTAATCAGAGGATGATGGGGAGAGTGTGTGGTGGGGAGAATGAAAACCCAGGTGCTGAATAGATGCCCACAATTGCCCCAAAGCAGGTTTTCTTTTAAAAAAAAATACTTCTTTTATTTTCCATTTTGATAACATATAATCACATGTATACTATTACATAGCCAATATCCTATTGTATTAAGTAGTAATTACATCAGTTCCTCTTGCCATCAACGCCCAGAAAGATAAAAACCCATTATTGGCTCTTCTGCTCTCCATACACCTCTTTCTTCTCCCTCTCTCCTACCTCCTTTCTTCCCTCCATCATCCTTTCCTGCTCTACTTCCCCTTCCTTTCTCCTTCTCCTCTCTCTGCATTCCACTCCTCCTTATCCTCCTCATCTTCCCCCCTTACCCTCTCTCCTATCCCTCTCTTCCTATCTTTCTTCTCTCCTCTACTTCCAACTCTTCTACATCCTGTCTTACCTCCATCATTCTTTTCTACTCTACTTCCCCTTCCTTTCTCCTTCTCCTCTCTACATTCCACTCCTCCTTATCCTCCTCTTCTTCCCCCCTTACCCTCTCTCCTATTCCTCTTTCCTATCTTTCTTCTCTCCTCTGTTTCCCACTCTTCCTCTCATTGGTGTATTTCCGCTTCTGAGCAAACTCCATTCTGTGTTGATGGTATTTATGCTTCCATATCAATATACTTAACATATCTTAGTTTTAAAGAAAAAATAAGAGAAGACAGTATACATGTGCAATCATATTACATTAAAATCTAACACCCCTCGTCAAGCCTAATATGCATCCCTCCCTCCCCCCAACCCCCCCAGCCTTCCCTCCCCCAACTTCCCAGAACCCGTACACGGTATAAATCTTTAACAAAAACAATCTAAAATATATTTGAAAAAAGAATAGGAAATTGATAACATCTTTACATTGAATTTAGCTCCTCCTTGCCAGGCTAACTTTAAACCATTTATATCATTCCTGATCTTAATCATAAGCTATCTGGAATTTCTTAGTCCCATATTTATTTTGTATATAGTCGATAGTTCAGGTTTTCTTGAAGGAACACAACGACCACTCCACCACACCAGGGGAAAGTCCATGTACCACCCCTCTGCGCAGCTCTTTGCCTTCTCCGGCAGGGCACTGAAGACGCGGGACGTTCCCACGCAAATGCTATTTCAGAAAGGAACACGGAAGAGCCACAGCCACAGTCATTCCCTTAGTTCCTAAAATGGGGCAGAACTCAACTGTGTTTGGGAAGACGGGGGGCTCCATTACGGTGCTCAGTTCTGAAGTTCTTGGATGAGAAGTGACCCGTTTTCAAGGGGGAACCCCTTCCCCAAGGACTCCCAGTTGGCTTTTAGAAAAGAGACCACCATGACTTGGGTGGTTGAGACACTCCATCGACATGATATGAGAAAGCTAAGCCCTCCTTGGCTGGTCCCTGGCACAATCCAGGCTCTGGAGGAAAGAGCGGGGGGGAGAGAAATGACCTCTCCTGATCCAGGAGCCCCCAAATCCCTGCCTGGAACCCTGGAGAGTCACGTCTCCAGCCCCCCCCCAAAAAACCCTTCTTCCCTCTTACCTTGCCCGACCGAGTCCTTCAAACCTTCCAACAGCCACCGTGGCCGCTGGCTTCTCTGCCAGAAAGCCCAACGCTGCCCTCACCACCCTCAGCTGCCCCCAGCCAGCTTAAATTTCCTCCTACTCCCGAGTGGGGTGGGCTGAACAAAAGGAGTCGGGGCCTCCGATTTCGGCAGGTTTTGTGTATGCTTCCTTCCCCCCCTTTCCCACTGCCTGCCCCCAAATCTAACTTCCTGTGGTTAGAGTTCTCCAAGCAGCAAGCTGCTAAACCAGACAGACAACCGAGAGACCTTGTCAAAATAATAAAAAGTGCAGCTTTTTGTTCTCCTTTTCTTAAAAAAAAAAGAAAGAAAGAGAACTATGCAGCCATCCGACCACAGACGCGCAGGAATTTGCAATGTGACTCAATAAGGCTCGTCTCCTGAGCCCCAAAGGCAGCTACGAGGAGGAGGAGGAGGAGGAACCCAGCTGCTCCCCATGGAGGATTCACCTCCACATCTGGTAACGCCGACGACAGTCCTGTGAGACGGGATGGATGGCTGGAGAGAGGGGAGGGGGCACCAGGTGCCAGGCCTTCCCAACTGACTTCAGCTAGTCCAGAATGCGGCCGCGCGAGCGATTGTGGGTGCACCTCGCTTCACCCACATAACACCTATCCTCCGCGAGCTGCACTGGCTACCTGTCGATCTCCGGGTGCGCTTCAAGGTGCTACTTGCCACCTATAAAGCCCTTCATGGTAGTGGATCTGGGTACTTGAGAGACTGCCTACTGCCAATCACCTCCACTCGACCTATTAGATCCCATAGATTAGGCCTCCTCCGAGTTCCATCTGCCGGTCAATGCCGACTGGCAACCACGCGGAGGAGAGCCTTCTCTGTAGCAGCTCCGACCCTTTGGAATGATCTCCCCGTGGAGATTCGTATCCTCACCACCCTCCAGACCTTCCGCACAGCCCTCAAAATCTGGCTATCCCGTCAGGCCTGGGGATAAAGACTGTAACCTGCCCGAATGGTATGAATGTTGTGTTTTTTAATGACGTACTGTCCTACATGTTAAATGTTTGTTTCCCCCCCCCCTTTTCAAGTTGTAAGCCGCCCTGAGTCCCCCCAGGGAAAAGGGCGGCATATAAATAAACTTCTCAAATCTCAATCTCAAACTTCAACCCAGGAGGCTCCCAAGTTCTCCTCTTAAAAAATCCCAGTTTTTCGTTTTGGTTGGAAGAGATGGGCACCTGCGGGGGACGTAGAAGGTGGAAAGCACCCCAAACCAGGGTCCCGAATTACAACACGGTGGAGGAAAGCAAGAACAGGAAGGCAAACTCAACTCTGGTTGATGCTCTGGGGCCACCACAGAAGGTTAGAGGTTGCACACAAAGGTTGCCTTCACCCTTCAATCAAGAGAAGCCTTCAGGGCTGTTTCCACCCGTCTCCCCCACCCACCACATCTCGCTGGGAGAGACAGTTCAAAGGCTCTGGAGGGCATCTGGGACAGCAGCTCTTGTTGACGCCACAAAGCAGCCTCTTGCCCAGCCCTGCTTGACGGCCACACCTGGAATGTCTTCCACGCACACCAAGCAGATGCCCTTTTACCCAACCTCCTCCTGCATGGAGAAAGAGCCCCCCCCAAGGCCACCTAAATATGGTTCCCCTGGGAGAAAGACAGGTTACAAACTGGGTCTGGGTCACAGAGAGTCCTGGAGGGTGGGGTGGGTGAGAGAGAGAGATGCCAGCAGGCAGGCAGAAACAGGAAGCATTTTAAAGTTGGACCAGTTGGAAAGCATCTCTTTGCCCATTTCTTTCCATGGGCAGGACAAAACCATTCCAAAAGAAAAAAGAATTTCTCAGTGGGGAAGACCCCCCATTGCCCCCCACCACCACTGGATCTGTCACTGGTCCATGGGGCAGTCTGGGGCCAACGGGGCTCAAAATATTTTGGCTCAGTCAGGAAGGTGGATAAAGATGGAGGAATGTAAGGAAGGGGCTTCTTGTTGGGAGGGGGGTGGCTGATAAATTAAGATCAGATCCCATTCCCACCCCCCACTCATCTTCCTCCCTCCTTCCCCATCTTTGAGCTATTGTATTTTGTGTTTTTAGACTTTCCTAGTATTTTATTTATATAGTTTTCATTTCTTTAACATTGTAAAGCCGCCCAGAGGTATCATGTGATATGACAGATGGACAATTTGGATGGACGGATAGACACACTAGATAGACAGACTAGATAGATAGATAGATAGATAGATAGATAGATAGATAGATAGATAGATAGATAGATATCAATGGATGGATGGATGGATTGATGGATGGATGGAGTTTAAAGATAGATAGATAGATAGATAGATAGATAGATAGATAGATAGATAGGTAGATAGATATTGATGGATGGATGGATTGATGGATGGACTAGATAGATAGATAGATAGATAGATAGATAGATAGATAGATAGATAGATAGATAGACTAGATAGATAGATAGATAGACTAGACAGACAGACAGACAGACAGACAGACAGACAGACAGACAGATAGATAGATGATAGATAGATAGATATTGATGGATGGATGAATGGATGGATGATAGATAGATAGATAGATAGATAGGGATGATAGATAGATAGATAGATAGATAGATAGATAGATAGATGGATGATAGATAGATAGATGATAGATAGATAGATGATAGATAGATAGATAGATAGATAGATAGATAGATAGATAGATAGATAGATAGATAGATAGATAGATAGATAGATAGATAGATAATCTTCCTTAGCTCCTGGACAGCCAGATCCCTTTGGATAAGGTCCCAACGCCTCTCCCCAATATTTGCCTCTCTCTCTGCAGCTCATCCACAATCCCACCCTTGTGTTCAACTGACAGGACAGATGGGGAGGGGGAGATTTCTGGCTGGCCAGACCCCACAGACCTTGCCCAATTCGATGGATGCATGAAAAGGCAGGCCCCAGAGACCCCAGCCCCTCTTCCCAGACACCCAAAGGGGACTGTTTGGAGAAGCCCCCCCTTCGGATGGGTCAGCTGCAACCCCCACCGTCTGCCTGAACCTCAAGGGTGCCTTCCCAGCCCTGCCCTCCCCTCCGCGGGCAACAGATGCAACCTGAAGACCCCTCCCCATCGCTTGGGGCGGGGCCTTTGCTCTGCCCTTCCTTGGCCGTGGCTGATGAAGGGCTGGGGGAGTTTAGAGGCGAGTCCTTCCTTCCTTCCGTCTCCCAGAACAGCTGGGCTGTCCCTTGTCCGTCCACTTTTCATCACCGTTGGCTTCTCTCGGCAGAGGCCTTTTCCAGAGGGAGGAGAGGACAGGGGTGGGGAGGGGGAGCCGGTGCATTAATATGCCAGCCACCCTCCTCCCCTCCCCCTCCTCCCCTCCTCCTTTGTTTCGGCTGCTTTCAAAAGGAGAGGCCTCCAAGAGATGGCAGAGACCCCTTTTTCTCCTGGATGCCCGAATGGGAAGCCAGCCTATCTGCCTGGTGGGAAGGGCGTGTGGGGCACCTGAAGATCCCATGGAGCCTCCGGGGTGTGTGTGGGGTGTGTGTGGAAGGAGGGGGTCACCATCCCCAGCCCTTCACATCAACCCCCCAAAGCTGGGAGGGTCACATCCGCTGAATGCTGAGCTCAGCTTGGTGGGAATCTCATTTGCGGCTGGAACAAGAGCTCCCCGTTGATGGATGGAGGCCGGGCGGATCTCGAAGGGAAAAGGAGGGGGGGGGGCAGATGAAAGCTGAGAGGGGGCTGGGAGGGGAGGGGGCCACAGCTGCTACATTTGCTGAACAAGCTGGAGGGTCTCCCAGCTTTCCTAGACCAGCCGTTTCTCCCGGCCCTTGAAGATTCACCTTTAAAGAGAAAAGGACTGGCAAAATTTGGAGGGAGTTGCAAAATTCATTGGGAAGAAAAGGGGGGGGGGAGATAACCCAGAGGGGTGTGTGTGTGCGATGGGAGCTTCCGACATTCTGGCTGTACAGGGAATCCTCGAGTTACAACAGCTCATTTCACGACCGTTCCAAGTTACGACAGGCCCCCCAAAAGGGACTTATGAATACAAGTTACGACTTTTGCAGTTTAGTTTGTAGTTTATTGGGATTTATATGCCGCCCTTTTCCCTGAGGGGACTCAGGGCGGCTTACAACCACAGGGGGGGGGGAGGGGGGGTGCAAGGTCAAAAACAAAACAATATGTGAGCAAAGAAAAAATAGTAAAACACAACTTTCATTCAACAATCAAACACTCGGGCGGGTGAATTGGAAGCCTATCCCCAGGCCTGCTGGGAGAGCCAGATCTTGAGGGCTGCGCGGAAGGTCTGGATAGTGGTGAGGGTACGGATCTCCATGGGGAGCTCGTTCCACAGGGTCGGAGCAGCAACAGAAAAGGCTCTCCTCCGTGTGGTCGCCAGTCGGCATTGACTGGCAGATGGGATTCGGAGGAGGCCCAGTCTGTGCGATCTAATTGGTCGATTTAGGGAAGTAATCGGCAGAAGGCGGTCTCTCAAGTACTCAGATCCACTACCATGGAGTGCTTTAAAGGTGGTCATCAGTACCCTGAAGCGCACCCGGAGACCAACAGGTAGCCAGTGCAGCTCGCGGAGGACAGGTGTAACGTGGGCGAACCGCGGTGCGCCCACTATCACTCGCGCGGCTGCATTCTGGACTAGCTGCAGTCGCCGGATGCACTTCAAGGGCAACCCCATGTAGAGCCCATTGCAGTATTCCAGTCTAGAGATCACAAGGGCTCGAGTGACTGTTGTGAGAGCCCCCCGGTCTAGGTAGGGCCGCAACTGGCGGACCAGGCGAACCTGGGCAAATGCCCCCCTGGTCACAGCTGACAGCTGGTGATCAAAAGTCAGCTGTGGGTCCAGGAGGACTCCTAAGTTGCGGACCCTATCTGAGGGGTATAAAATTTGACCCCCCAGCCTAAGCGTTGGTATATTAGCCAAATTATTGGGGGGGAAGCACAACAGCCACTCGGTCTTGTCCGGGTTGAGTACCAGTTTGTTAGCACTCATCCAGTTCTTAACGGCCTCCAGACCCCGGTTCATCACGTCCACCGCTTCATTGAGTTGGCACGGGGCGGACAGATACAATTGCGTATCGTCCGCATATTGGTGGTATTTTATCCCGTGCCTCCGAATGATCTCGCCCAGCGGTTTCATGTATATGTTAAATAGTAGGGGGGATAAGACCGAACCCTGTGGCACCCCACACGTTAGGGGCCTCAGGGACGATCTCTGCCCCCCGACCAACACCGACTGCGACCTGTCCGAGAGGTAGGAGGAGAACCACCGCAAAACAGTGCCTCCCACTCCCACCTCCCGCAGTCGTCGCAGAAGGATACCATGGTCGATGGTATCGAAAGCTGCTGAGAGGTCAAGGAGGACCAGGATGGAGGAATGTCCTCCATCTCTGGCTCTCCAGAGATCATCGGTCAATGCGACCAAAGCGGTTTCTGTGCTGTAACCAGGTCTGAAGCCGGACTGGAAGGGGTCAAGATAGCTAGCTTCCTCCAAGGCCCGTTGGAGCTGAAAGGCCACCACCTTCTCGACAACCTTCCCGATAAAGGGAAGGTTGGAGACAGGACGAAAGTTGTTTAAAATGGCTGGATCTAACGATGGTTTCTTCAGGAGGGGTCTCACCACCGCCGTTTTAAGTACGGCGGGGAAGTGCCCCTCCCGAAGGGAGGCGGTGACAACCGCCTGGATCCAGCCATGTGTCACCTCCCTGCTGTTGGCAACCAGCCAGGAGGGACACGGGTCCAGAATACAAGTGGAGGCACTTACAGCTCGAATGGCCCTGTCCACATCCCCAGAGGCAACGTCCTGGAACTCAACCCAGAACTGGTGTGGCAAGTGATCCTCCTGTGTCTCAGCTGGATCTACTGCGGTGGAGTCCAAGTCCGATCGAAACCGAGCTACTTTGTCCGCCAAGAATTGAGCATAATCCTCAGCCCTACCCTGCAAGGGGTCTCCCGCATCCCTCCTATTAAGCCTTCCCGTGGTCAATAGCAATAGCAGTTAGACATATACCGCTTCATAGGGCTTTCAGCCCTCTCTAAGCGGTTTACAGAGTCAGCATATCGCCCCCAACAACAATCCGGGTCCTCATTTCACCCACCTCGGAAGGATGGAAGGCTGAGTCAACCCTGAGCCGGTGAGATTTGAACAGCTGAACTGCAGAACTGCAGTCAGCTGAAGTAGCCTGCAGTGCTGCATTTAACCACTGCGCCACCTCGGCTCAAGCCATTCAAATTCAGACCCTTCCCCTTCCTCTGCCCTTTCCCCTGACCCCCCCCCCTGCTCCAGCTCCTTCCCTGGCGGCGGGAGGGGCTGGCACATCCATCACTCCTGCTTAAGGCTGCTCGCTCAGCAGCCCACCACTGCAGCTGCTTTCTGCCACACCGCGGTGGCTTCTCTGCCCGCCCCCCTCCCTCGTCAGCTGCTGTAACGACGACACACGGCACGCTGGCACCCTGGGGAGGCTTCAGGAAGCCAGGTAAGTGGATGAGCAAAGCCCCAGAGGGGAGCTTGTTACTGACTTCTGCCTCACTGGGTGGAATGTGTCAGAATCCATGATGCTCGCAGGCAGGAACCACCAAAGCTGACATCTTCTCCCCCTTCTCCCCCCCCCACAACACACACACCCCTCCTGCTCTCTTTCTTCTTCTGTGCAAGGCGCCGACTGAGTGTTTACCTGGAAAGTTGCCCTCCACCCTGAAGCTGGCAGGGGTGCAGGCCCTGGGCTGCCCCACGGAGCTGGCTACGGCACACGGGGGCCCTGAAACCCTCCGCTCAGTGGCTCCACCAAGCCTAAAGGGGAGGCCTTGGAGCGCGTGTTTGGTGGGGGGAAAGAGGGAACGGCCTTGAAGGAAGGAAGGAAGGAGGACAAGCCAAGGTAAGGCAGTCTTCAGCCAAAGAATTTCCGCTCGTTCTCGACTTAACAATCGGGCCCCAACGTTTCTGTCGCCAAGCGAAACATTTGTTAGCTGAGCGTTGCCCACTTTTACGACCTTTCTTTCCACAGTCGTTGAGTGAATCATTACATTACCAACACGGTTGTTAAGTGAACCTTGGCTTCCCCGCTGACTGTGCTTGTCAAGGGTATCCCATGACTCCCCAGGATGCCACAACCGCCATAAATATGAGCCAGTTGTCTGAAGGCCTGAATTCCGATCATAGGACCATGGAGACGCCATAATGGCTGTATGGAAAATGGTCGTAAGTCCCCTTTTTTTCAGTGCCGTTGTGACCCTGGTCACTAAATGGACTGCTGTAAGTCAAGGGCTGCCTGTAACATGAGGAAGCCCCTCTTGGGACGAGCCCCTCCTGCCCCAGACAAAGGGGGGGGGGGTTCCCCCTTCAGACCGGCCAAACTTGGTTCGTTACCATAAAAATAGCCCTGGGTGATATTGTGTTGGTTTCTCAGTCTGCCCTACATAATGAGCCGAGGTGGCGCAGTGGTTAAATGCAGCACTGCAGGCTACTTCAGCTGACTGCAGTTCAGCAGTTCGGCGGTTCAAATCTCACCGGCTCAAAGGTTGACTCAGCCTTCCATCCTTCCGAGGTGGGTGAAATGAGGACCCAGACTGTGGGGGCGATATGCTGACTCTGTAAACCGCTTAGAGGGGGCTGAAAACCCTATGAAGCGGTAGATAAGTCTAACTGCTATTGCTAATTGTAGGGCTGACGGGTCTCTAGGTAGATTTTGAGCTTTTTTCCTAAGGCAACTGGACTTTCCTGGTCTTCCTCCCCTTGCAAGAGTTCCGATCCTCATCCAAGAAACTTCTCCCAAAGGTGCCTTTTTGGAGACGGAAGGGAACATCCTTGTTTTCCTTTGAAGACAACTCGCTCCTCACCCAAGAAGCTTCTTCGGCTCTTCCGTTCCCCTCCACCCTCCACTTTCCCTTCTGTCCCTTCTTCCCTTTAAAAAATAAAAGTCCAAGAGAATTTCTCAGCCCTTTGGTCTTGCAGGATTTTGCAAACAAATCTTTTGCATTTTTTGCAAAAAGTGAACTTGGGAGTTTTGGTGGACAACCGGTTAAAAAGGGAGTCAACTGTGTGCGGCGGCAGCCGAAAAAGCCAACGCAATCCTAAGTTGCGTTAAGAGAGGAATACATTCAAGATCAAGGAAGGTATTAATAGCACTCTATAAAGCCTTAGTAAGGCCACACTTGGAGTACGGCATCCAGTTTTGGTCACCACATTATAAAAAAGATGTGGAGACTCTAGAAAGAGGGCAGAGAAGAGCAACCAGGATGATGAGACTAAAATATATGAGGAACGGTTGCAGGGACTGGGGGCCTGGCTAGTCTAGGGAAGAGAAGGACCAGGGGTGACAGGAGAGCATCTTCCAATATTTGAGGGGCTTCCCCAGAGAGGAGGGGGTCAAGCTGTTTTCTAAAGCCCCCGAAGGCCAGACAAGGAAAAATGGATGGAAACTGAACAAGAAGAGATTCAACCTGGAAATAAGAAAGAATTTCCTGACAGTGAGGATAATTAACCAGTGGAACAGCTTGCCACCAGAAGACTCCAGAAAGAGGGCAGAGAAGAGCAACCAAGAGGATTAGGGGACTGGAGGCTAAAACATACGATGAACGGTTGCAGGAACTGGGCACGGCTAGTCTAGGGAAGAGAAGGACCAGGGGAGACATGAGAGCATCTTCCAATATTTGAGGGGCTTCCCCAGAGAGGAGGGGGTCAGGCTGTTTTCTAAAGCCTCTGAAGGCCAAACAAGGAACAATGGATGGAAACTGACCAAGGAGAGATTCAACCTAGAAATAAGGAGGAATTTCCTGACAGTGAGAACAATCAACCCATGGAACAGAAGTTGCCTTCAGAAGTTGTGGGAGCTTCATCCCTGGAGGCTTTCAAGAATTGGACTGCCATCTGTCAGAAATGGCATAGAGGGTCTCCTGCTTGGACAGGGGGTTGGACTAGATGACCTATAAGGTCCCTTCCAACTCTGTTAACCTGTATCTGTAACTCAAATCTGGCTTCCTATGAACCTGTTTTTGGAGGGGAGGAAAAGAGAGGAAAGGGTCATTCGGGAGTGTGGAATTGCTTTTAAAACTCAGAGAAAGGGGAAGGTGAAATACTAGGGAGTGGGGTTTTATCTTATTTTTTGCTCCGAAGGCCACAGGGGGATTTTCCTCCACTCTCCCCAGATCTGAAATGCATGCAAACCTCCAGGGAAGACTCTCGGCCGACTCCGACCCTGTGTGGGAATCGCCAGAGGGGGGAGATAAAAACCTCCAGGCACAGGTCTCGGAAAGATGGCCAGACACGACAGACAGAAATTGCAGAGTTCAAGGGTTACATCGGGGTGGGCTGGCACTCCCCCTCCCCTAACCCCTGGCGTTGCAAAGGCTGAAGACAGACAGCCGTGTCTGGGCTTTGAAGAGTCTGCACTGCAAGACCCTCACTGCCCTTCGGGGGTCCAATCGTCACTCCGTTCTAGATTACGACTTTCCTTGCCGCGGTTGATAAGCGAATTTCTGCGGTTGGTCAATTAGTCCCACGGTCGTTAAGTGAACCTGGCTTCCCCCGTTGAGTTGGCTCGCCAGAAGGTCACCAAAGGGGATCGCGCAACCCTGCGACTGGGATAAGTACACGCCAGTTGCCAAGCCTTCCAATTTTGATCTGGAGACCCTGGGGAGGCCGTGAGAGTTGTAAGAATGGAAAACAGTCTTCGGTCCCTTTTTCCAGAGTCATTGTAACTCCGAATGGTCACGCAGCAAACGGTTGTAAATCGAGGACTATGCTGTGGAGCGAAGCCTGTCTTTCTTCTCCCCACCCCCCCAATGGTCCACGTAATTCCACAGTCACGAGTGGGCTCTGCTGGTCTGCTCCCTTTTCCCCACAACCTTCTCCTCTTGCCTGATGGTTGATCATCACACAGAGCCCCAATTAGGGAAAGTGTTTCCACGACAAAGACCCCCCAGCTCTGCCCCCCCACAACAGATCATTGGCAGCACCATGGCGGAGATCACGGACTTCTCCCCCCCCACCTGTCCCCGTCCCCTTGCTGATTTTAGGTCGAAGTTCCTCTGGCAAGGCAGCCTTGGGTGGGGGTGGGGGTGAAGACCCAAGCAGGGAGGCAAAAACCCAGCCCCCTTTCTCCCCCCCCCTGCCCCTATGATTGCAAGAATGGACTTTGATCTATTCATCCATCATAGTCTGAATGCGCAGGAATGTGCATGCATCAAAAGATTGAACCATATCTTTCTTTCTTTCTCTCTTTTTCTTCCTTCTTTCCTCCCTCCCTCTTTTTTCTTTTCTCTTCCTTCCTTTCTCTCTCTCTCCCCCTTCATTTTTCTTTCTTTCTTCCTTCTCTTCCTTCCTTTCCTTCCTTTTCTTCTTCCTTCCTTCCTCCCTTCCCTCTCTCTCCCTCCCTCTTTTTTTCTTCCTTCCTTTCTCCCTCTTCATTTTTCTTTCTTCCTTCTCTTCCTTCCTTTTCTTCTTCCTTCCTTCCTCCCTTTCCCCTCTCTCCCTCCCTCTTTTTTTCTTCCTTTCTTTCTCCCTCTTCATTTTTCTTCCTTCCTTCCTTCTCTTCCTTTCCTTCTTCCTTCCTTCCTTCCTCCCTCCCCCCTCTCTCCCTCCCTCTTTTTTCTTTCTTCCTTTCTTTCTCTCTCTCTCCCTCTTCATTTTTCTTTCTTCCTTCTCTTCCTTCCTTCCTTTCCTTCCTTCCTTTTCTTCTTCCTTCCTCCCTCCCCCTCTTTCTTTCTTTCTTTCTTTCTTTCTTTCTTTCTAATTTCCAGAGACTGGGAGCCCTCCCATATCCCTGGGCTGGTTTTTGGAAGAAAAGAAGGCCTCTGCAGGCATTTCAGGGCAGCCTATGGAAGCCCCAAATCCAATCATTGGTTTAATGACTTTGATCTGCTGTGTTCTATGGCTGTTGGTGGTCATGTTTTATTAATGCGTTGTAGTTTTTATGCTATAAGCCCTCCCGAGTCGTTGGATACGAGATGGCTAGCAAACAAATTTCCTAAATAAACAAATAATGCAATCAATTCAATTCAGAATAGAGCTGGAAGGGACCTTGGAGGCCTTCTAGTCCAACCCCTTGCTCAAGCAGGAGACCCAGCCAAGACCATTTTAGACAAGTGACTGTCTTGTCTCTTCTTAAAAGCCTCCATCGATGGAGCCTCCACAACTTCTGGAGGGAAGCTGTTCCACTGATTAATTGTTCTGTCCATAAATTTCTCTTTAATTCCTGGTGGCTTCTCTCCTTGGTTAGTTTCCACCCATTGCTTCTTGACCTGCCCTCGGGTGCTTTGGAGGATAGCTTGACTCCCTCTTCTTTGGGGCAGCCCCTGAGATATATTGGAAGACTGCTATCTTGTCTCCCCCTGGTCCTTCACTAGACTACCCAAAACCCTGCAACCATTCTTCATATGTTTTACTCTGCAGGCCTGTAATCATCTCACTTGCTTTCCTCTGCACTTTTTCCAAAGCCTCAACATTAAATAATCAAATATATAAAATATAAAATAAAAACAATAAAATAATAAAGTCAAAGGAAAGGGAGGAGGAAGTGTAGGAGGGAAGGAAGGAGGGAGGGAAGGAGAGAAGGAGAGAAGAAAGGAGGGAAGGAAGGAGGGAAGGAAGGAGGGAAGGAGAGAAGAATGGAGGGAGGAAAGGGGGAAGCAGGGAGGGAAGGAAAGAGGGAAGGAAGGAGAGAAGGAGAGAAGAAAGGAGGGAAGGAAGGAGGAGAGAAGGAGAGAAGGAAGGATGGAAGGAAGGAGGGAAGGAAGGAGGGAAGGAGGGAAGGAGAGAAGGAGAGAAGAATGGAGGGAGGGAAGGGGAAGCAGGGAGGGAAAGAAGGAGGGAAGGAAGGAGAGAAGAAAGGAGGGAAGGAAGGAGGAAAGGAAGGAGAGAAGGAGAGAAGAAAGGAGGAAAGGAAGGAGGGAAGGAAGGAGGGAAGAAGAATGGAGGGAGGAAAGGGGGAAGCGAGGAGGGAAGGAAAGAGGGAAGGAAGGAGAGAAGGAGAGAAGAAAGGAGGGAAGGAAGGAGGAGAGAAGGAGAGAAGGAAGGATGGAAGGAAGGAGGGAAGGAGAGAAGGAGAGAAGGAGAGAAGAATGGAGGGAAGGAAGGGGGAAGCAGGGAGGGAAGGAAGGAGGAAAGGAAGGAGAGAAGGAGGGAAGGGAGGAGGAAAGGAAGGAGAGAAGGAGAGAAGAAAGGAGGGAAGGAAGGAGGGAAGGAAGGAGGGAAGGAAGGAGAGAAGGAGAGAAGAAAGGAGGGAAGGAAAGAAGAAGAAGTAGGATTGTTGTAAAATAAGATGGGTGTATGGGATGGTAAAAAAGCAATTTCAATTATATTGTCAATTGTAGGGGAGAAAATTTGTTACAAATACATATTATTAATAACAGATATGAGATCATATAATTGTGAATGTATATATGAGAAATAAAAATTAAAATAAAATAAAATAAAGTCAAGTGAAATTAAAACAAAACAAAACAATGAAATAAAATTAAATCCTAAATTGGCCATCCCAGGTGGGGTTGGCCGATGGCTGCGGAGGGCGTAACGCAGCCTCCACCCTGCGCCTGGTGTCGTCTCTGGAAGAGCCAGCATCACCTGCCACTCAAACGTGGGCCTGGCCTGGTTTGATGGAGGGTGGGTGAGTGAGTGGGGGGGAGGGCGGACCAATCTGTCACCAGCTGCTTTGGACCGACCTGGCGCCTTGCCCGTTGGCAGAAGCATCTCTGACGGACGGGTCAAACGTGGCCCAGCCGAAGCGCCTGGGAGCTTCGGTGGAGAGTGCAGATTTGAGGAAGTGGGGGGGGGGGGGCTGCCCTTGGTCCTGTGCCAAGTTGGGCTGCCTGCATCCTGGCAGGGCTCCAGCTCTTCACAAAACTCCATGTTGGTAAATAAACAGAGCCTTACAATCACGCCGGAAAGGGGAAGGGAATGCTGCCGGGGGGGGGGGGGGCTGTCCTCTTGCCAACGCTTCAGCGGAAAGGATGGTCACCCCAGATCTCCAAGCCTTGCCCCTCCTGATGGGCAGGTAAACAAAGACCCCTCCAGACCCGCGATAGCGAACCTATGGCACTCCTGCCAGAGATGGCATGCAGAGCCCTCTCTACGGGCATGTGTGCTGTCACCAGCTGCGCTTCTGGTCTCCGGCATGCACATCGCCAGCTGGTCTTCGCGGGCTCTGGAGCATCGGAAAACATCCTGAAAACATTCCCAAAAAAAACCATCCCGAAAATGGCCTGAAAACAGCCCGAAAAACGGCCTGAAAATGGCCCAGAAAACGGGCATGCATGCACCAGCTGGCCTTCGGGTTTCTGGCACCCTGGCGGGCACACATGCATGCGCATTCCGGTTTTGGCCCTCGGTGTTCACCCTCACTGCTCTGGACGTTTGGGGCATCACAGCTGGTCTTACGGAAGCAAGAAGGGCCATTTCGGCATTATGGAATGGGCGCCCGGTTTAAGATCCATTGTTCCCCGTATGGTTTAACCCCCCCCCCAAGGCTGCCTCTTGATACATGATTCGCTCCTTCTTTACCAGCATCTCCAGTGCATATATAGATAATCCTCAAATTACGACCATCCTTTAGCGATGGTTGGAAGTTACGACAGTGCCGAAACAGCAGAGGTGGGTTCCTACCGGTTCGCACCGGTTCGGTAGAACCGGTTCGTCAAATCCACCTAACCGGTTAGAAGAGGTTCCACCAGTGGACCCG
Source organism: Thamnophis elegans (assembly GCF_009769535.1). NCBI lineage: Eukaryota > Metazoa > Chordata > Lepidosauria > Squamata > Natricidae > Thamnophis > Thamnophis elegans. The sequence continues at coordinate 1,465,187 of NC_045554.1, forward strand.
GAAAGCAGGCCACACCTACAGAAGAGGTTCCAAAATTTTTTGAAACCCACCACTGACACACACACAGACACACTCACACAGAGAAAGAGAAAGAAAGGAAGAAAGAAATAAAAAAAGAAAAAGAAAAAGTGAGAGATGAAAGAAAAAAAGGAAAAAGGGACAGAGAGACAAAAGGAAGGAAAGATAGATAGATAGATAGATAGATAGATAGATAGATAGATAGATAGATAGATAGATAGATAGATAGATATAGAGATAGAGAGAGAGAGAGAGAGAGAGAACACATGGCTGGCAAGCCACCCCCACCAGGTCACATGGCCAGTAAGCCACTCCCACAAAGGAGGCCACACCCACAGAGTAGGTTCGAAATTTTTTTGAAACCCACCACTGCGAAACAGCGACTTACGACTGGCCTTTCCACTTACGACGGTGGCAGTGTCCCTGCATGGTGACCAACTCACATTCACTCCCGATGCATTTGCAAACTTCCCAGCAAGGAAAGTCAATGGGGGGTGGGTGGGGGTGGGAGAGCTGTGTTTGCTTAACAACCAAAGCCAAAAGGTCGTAAGATTAGCCACAGCATGTGATGGTTCGTTTAACGACGGTGTCGCTTAGCGATGGAAGCTCCGCTTCTAATAGTGGTCATAGGCGGAGGGCAAACTAAAGGGCTGCCATTAAGAAGAGCACCTGAGGGCAGGAGAAGAGGCGATGGATGGAAACTAATCAAGGAGAGGAGCAGCCTGGAGTTAAGGAGGAGTTTCCTGACTGTGAGGACAATTAACCCGTGGAACATCTTCCCTCCAGAGGTTGTGGGTGCTCCATCACTTTTCAAGAAGAGATTGAACAACCCTTTTTTGTCTGAAACAATCCAAGGTTTCCTGCTTGAGCAGGGGGTTGGACTAGAAGACCTCAAAGGACCCTTCCAACTCTATTACTCTACACTAAGATTAAGATTTAGTTTATTTGTATGCCGCCCTTCTCCGGGAGGGACTCAGAGCGGCGAACAACTCAAAAGGGGAAAAGGGGATACAAACACAATACACGTAATTAAAGTGAAAGTGAAAGCTGGGGAACATCACAGGGATACCTGGACGAAAACCAGGGTGCCACACAGCCACCTCTTCGCAAAAAGGAAAAGGGAACCATGGCTACCCGGTTTCCCAACTGGGCCAGACCCCATGGAGAAGACCAACCTTCCCCTTGTGGGGAGCATAATTGACAGGATGGCTTGAAAAGTGACCACCGAGAGCAGGACGGAATGGCCGATGGGCAGGACGCCGAAAAGACCTCTGGTCGCTGACATCCTCTTTGCACACGTGCAGCTATCTTCTCACTGGTGGGAGGACTTTTCGGCACCCTGCAGCCAGCGGCTGGGTGGAGAGAAGCCTCCGACCCTCCGGCAGTCAAGAAGGGGGCTTGCCAGCCAGCCGTTTCCCACTTCCAGTCAGCTTGCAGTCAGACAGACGCGGGTGGGTGAGCAAGCAGTCACTGGGGGTATGGGGACCAGTTCAGGGGCGTGGCCAGCCTGCCGGCACTACCAGTTCGTAGACCCAGCCCTGATTTTTACTACCGGTTCAGCCGAACCGATCCGAACCAGTAGGAACCCACCTCTGGTTGAATGAGAAAAGATGTCCATCTCGCTTGTGAGCCACCGATGGATTTCGCTTAAAGGGCTGGGAGTTCAGTTGCCCCCTTCTGGAGTGGGGTGGGTGGGGGTGGGAAGGAAGGAAGGCCGAACCTCCCCAGCTTCAGGAAACCAGCTCTGTCTGTTTCAGGCTGCCAGAATCGTTCCTGGAGGGGGTCCTTGAGCAGCCCAAGGCTGCGGGGAGGGGCGAGAAGAGACATTCGCCCGAAAAGAGGCCGAGGCAGGGATTGGGGGGTGAGGGGCGTGGAATGGCCAGAGGGTTTTTCAGCAACGCCAGCCAAATTATTCACCGGGGAATAAATTACCGTGCCATTTAGCCTCCCCACCTTCCCTGGGATTCTAATTTCCCCCAGCCCCATTGGTTGCTGGAGAGTTATTTGCTAATTAGTTAGGAAAGGCAGGTTTTTGGGCTCCAGAGGGAGATGTAGAACAACTGATTACCCGTCCTTATTAAACGCTCCACCGTAGGTCATTACGATCAGAGGCTTAGCAGAGATGGACAAAGGCCATTTTGGCCAAGGCTTCCCTTTTTTTTATTATTATTATTTTTTTTCAGCCTGCAAGGCAAGAACGTGGCAGATGCTTGATGTGGCACCGACAAAAATAATAATGAAAAAAACAGCTCTGCTTTTTTTTCAGAGAGCCAGGCAGGCTCTCGGTGTAAAATTTGGGGAATGGAGAAGAACAGGGGCCTCAACAGGGGCCTGGGAAATGTGGGAAGGGGGCTCGAGAGGGTGCCCCACTCTCTTTCCAATTTCTGGGCCGCTTTGGAAATGCCCAGAATCCCATGAAAGAATGGAAGGAGGGAGGAAGAGGAGGGAAAAGAAGAAAGGGAAAAGGAGAGGAAGTAAGGGAGGGTAGGAAGAAGAAGAGAGGAGGAGTGGGGGAGGGGGAGGGGAGGAAGAAAAGAGAAAGGAGAGGAGGAAAGAAGAAGGGAGAGAAGGGAGGTTGGGAGGATGAAAGAAGGAGGAGGTTGTGGATGTGTGGGGTGGCAGAAAAGTGACTCCGATTATATTTTTAAATGTTTAAATAGATTGCGATAAATGTTAAAAGATGACAGATAAATATTAATAGTACTTATGAGAGTGTATATTTGTGCATGTAGGTATGAGAAAGAAAAATAAAACTTTCTAAATAATAAAAAAAAGGAAATACCCCAAAGTGCCGTTGGGATAAGGAACCCCATGTGGCTGGGCTGGAGACGCGACACTTGGCGATGTCAAGCCAGTGATACATGATGTGCCGCCTGTGAACAGATGTGCATTCTGAGCTCCGCGAGATAAAAGGCTGCCAGCAATCTGGGGCCAGACGGGCTCTTGGCGAGGAGTGGGCGGAACATCTCAAGCGGGAGACGGATGAGGAGCCTCAAAACGGGGGTCCCGGAGAACCAGGCTTTGAAATGAGGGCTGCTGGGAAGGGGATGTCCCATCCTCGACTGGGTGAAGGAACCCAACGCTCACCCTGAAGCCTTCTCAGACGGTGCTGTTGACCTTGGGGAGATTTCCCCATCGCGAGAAGTGCACCTTCAGCACTACTTCTCCCACAGCATTGGGAGATGCCATCCATCAAGATGGTCAACAACCTTTGGACCACTGGACAGAACCGGTTGGGTAGAAAACACCAGTCATCACAACCTTGCAACTTTCTGGAAGGAGATTATCTTGCTCTTGACAAGCTGAGTGCATATAGTGCCCCTTCCCATCAGGGCCTGGGGCCACCACCCACCCTTCAAATCTGGGCCTCTTCTTTAATGGAATTCTGGAGACGTCTAAGAACTATGTCCTCACGTCTTGGAGATAATCCAACTTGGAGATTGGATTAAGCTATCATGGCTAAATCTAAATCAAAAACATGGTTTAGAAACCACAGGGACTGCCTTCAAATGTAGTGAGAAGCCAACACCAAGGAAGACTATTATTTCCCAAATGTGAAGGAGATACAACGCTAAGAGTTCCTTGTTGGAAGCCTACAAGAGATGAGATTTGCAGTACTGGGAAGATCTCCTGCCTAAACCCTTAGGAAATTGCTCTCAGTCAGAGCGGATCAGCTTTCTCCAACTGGGTAACTCTGGGAAGGGGCCCAGCTTCCATCCTTGGCTTTGTTGGTTGAAAGCCAGCTCACAAAAGGCCACCAGAAGACCCCACGACCATCATAAACACATGCCAGTTGCCAAGCACCTGGATTTTGAAAACACGAAGATGCTTCTGTGGTTGTAAGGGAGAGGACCGGCCATAAGTCCCCTTTCTCGGTGCCGTTGTGGCTTTGAACGTTGTTACACGAATGATTCTAAGTCAACAAGTACCTGTGCTATCAAGAAAACTACATGACTATGAAGTCCCCAAGAAGGGAACGTCACCTTTGATGGCGGTCTCTTACCATGAGACCCACATAGACACGTCCTTCAGCTGTGAGCCCGGGAGAGGGACGCTAAATCTGAAGAAGACATGCAAGCTTAACCCCCTATCTTGGTCTCTTCTGGAAACAAAGATGGCCCTTTCTCGAAGAACACAGAACAAAGAACCAGGACAGTCCCGATAAATTATAGGAGAGTGCAGCCAACGTGAAGTTTCAAGGCGGAATGTTCCTTGGAGAGGCCATCCAGGCAAACCTTCCCCCTGTCCCACCTGCCCCTCCTTCATCCAGACCCCAACCAGTCCCCATCAGTGGGCACAGACCTCCTGGTTCACATCAGTTCCGACACGCAGAGCCAGACGTACAGCAGACGGTGGCGAAGGCTCCTCTTGCCAGCAATAATTGAAGCTTGGCCGTCCCCTCTCAGATCCAGCCCCCTTCCCCCCCAAAAAAAACAGGCCTGTTTGCTTCCTCGCCCGAAGGACGACCCACCTCTTCCCCCTCCATAATCCCTGGTATCCAGGTGGAGGCTGACAGCCCCACCTCCCGAGCCTCCCTCCCCAACCTTTGCGAGCGAGGCGGGCAATTATGGGAAGAAAGACAGGTATAAGGAGAGGCAATTACTGACAGAGAGATATAGATTACCCCCCAGTCACAGCACAAAAAGAGAGTATTAAAAAACCTCCTGGGGAGCTCTCCCCCACTGAGACACGGCGGCTCTCAGCCCTCCTCTCCTTTCTGCAGAAAATCAGGGATGAGGGACGCTCTTATTAGCCAGGCAATCTCCGGAGAATCTCTCCATGCCCAAGAGGACCTGGGCCCTGGGGCCGGAGGACTGGAAGGAGCCCAGGAATCCAATTTCCTTCCTTCCTCTTTCTCTTCTCCTCCTTCCGTCCCTCTTCCCTTCACCTCTCTCATTTCCTTCCTTCCTCTGTCTCTTCTCCTCCTTTCGTCCCTCTTTCCTTCATCTCTCTCATTTCCTTCCTTCCTCTTTCTCTTCTTCTCCTTTCGTCCCTCTTTCCTTCATGTCTCCCATTTCCTTCCTTCCTCTTTCTCTTCTCCTCCTTCCGTCCCTCTTTCCTTCATCTCTCTCATTTCCTTCCTTCCTCTTTCTCTTCTCCTCTTTCCGTCCCTCTTCCCTTCATCTCTCCCATTTCCTTCCTTCCTCTTTCTCTTCTCCTCCTTCCGTCCCTCTTCCCTTCATCTCTCTCATTTTTTTCCTTCCTTTCTTACCTCTGTGCCTCTTTCATGCTCTCCTTCCTTCATCTCCCTCATTTCTTCCCTCCCATCCTCTTTCCCTCCCTGCCTTTTTCCTCCTTTCCTTTCTTTCACTCTTACTTTCATCTTTCTCTCCTTCTCTCCTTCCTCCCCTTCTTTCCTCCCTCCCTCTATTGTGCCCTCCTTCCATCTCTCTCATTTCTTCCCTCCCATCCTCTTTCCTTTCCTCCTTTTTCCTCCTTTCCTTCCTCTTTCACTCTTTCCTCTTTCTCCTTCCTTCCTTTTCCTTCCCTTTGTTCCTCCCTCCCTTTCATGCTCTCACTTCCTTCCTCTCTCATTTCATCCCTCCCTTCCTCCTTCCCTTCCTCCCTTTTCCTCCTTCCCTTCCTCTTTCACACTCTTTTTTAAACTCTCTCCTTCCTTCCCTCCCTTTTCTCTCCTCCCCCCCCCTCCAACAGTCTTCAGCCTCAATTTCTCAGATGAGGAAGACCCCCTGCAAAAGTGTGTCCTTTTCTCGGCCTTCCTTCACACAACACACAGTAAACACAAAGCCAGCCGCACACCAATCGATCTCCTGGTGCTGCTGGGCAAAAGGGAGAGGAGGCCCAGGTGATGGTTGTGGGGCTTTGATGCTCCCCTCCATTGTGGCAGAAACCTTGTCTCCTTCTCTCATTTGTCTTTCCAAGGTGGAGTCAGAACAAAGGCCTTGAAGGAGGGGAGTCTCCACCAAGGCCAGGGAGCTGAAGGGGCTCTGGGGAAAGAGCCGGCTGGTGCTTCTAGTTCCCTTCCTGTTCTTTGGTTGGTGAATTTCCCTCCAGATCCCAGATCTAATCGCTCTTTGGATCCCCAGCCCGAACGTGGAGAGATTTGGAGGGTACGAGAAAAACCAGAGAGTGATGGGATGGGTCCAACCACTATTTTTTTAAATATATACGTATATTAGGTAAAGGTAAAGGTTCCCCTCGCGCATATGTGCTAGTCGTTCCCGACTCTAGGGGGCGGTGCTCATCTCTGTTTCAAAGCCGGAGAGCCAGCGCTATCCGAATTAATCTCCATGGTCATGTGGCCGGCATGACTCAACGCCGAGGGCACATGGAATGCTGTTCCCTTCCCACCAAAGGTGGTTCCTATTTTTCTACTTGCATTTTTTTTACCGTCTTTCAAACTGCTCGTTTGGCAGAAGCTGGGACAAGGAACGGGAGCTCACTCCGCTACGCGGCACTAGGGATTCAAGCCACCAAACTGTTGACATTTCTGATCGACAAGCTCAGCATCTTAGCCCCTGAGCCGCCGCATCCCTTTACATATATTAAACCTTCCCAAATAGTACACCAAAAAAAAAGGATGATGTTTCTGCTAAAACTCCGCCGAACATCTGAAGGAAACCAAGACCCTTCATCACAGGTTTCCAGTTGAATCTTCAGATCCTTCCCACAAGATGGAGAGCTGCTTTCTAGAGATTCTCTTCTAGTCAAGTTGACCAAACCATGAAGAACTTCCTTATTTCTTGGCTGGTTGTGAAAGGCCCGGTGTGTCTCAAACCTCCATGGATAGATCTAGTCAACCAGCGCCATGTAGAACCCATGGAATTCCTCACCATGTGGCTAGGGTCACCACATAAACTCTGCCACATCTCCAGAAGGTCACTCTCCAATGTTAAGCATGAAGTGTCCTTCACCCACAGCTTCTCCATTGGGGTTTTCTGAAACTAACCCAGCCAGAAGCCAACCGTGTCTCACTCCATCATCCCTCATATACGAGGGATGGCTTCTGAAGCTCTCAGTAGAGTCAAGGGATGGCAAGGGTCAGGGCTGGAGGCCAAGATTGGAGATCGAAGAGATTTCCCATCATCTTATTTCCCAAGATTCCTTAAGGGATTATTTCTCAACCGTGGAAGCTTGAAAACAGGTGGACTTCAACTCCCAGAATCCCCCAGCCAGCAAAGCTTGATAAGCAGAGCCATCTGTGGTGTTTCTCAACTGTGGTTTGGTTTGGTTTTTTGGTTTTATTGGGATTTATATGCCGCCCTTTTCCCTGAGGGGACTCAGGGCGGCTTACAACCACAGGGGAGGGGAAGTGCAAGGTCAAAACAAACACTTTGTGAACAAAAGAAAAATAATAAAACACAACTTTCATTCAGCAATCAAACACTCGGGCGGGTAATTGGAGGCCTATCCCCAGGCCTGCTGGGAGAGCCAGATCTTGAGGGCTGCGCGGAAGGTCTGGATCGTGGTGAGGGTGCGGATCTCCATGGGGAGCTCGTTCCAACTGTGGCCCCTTATAGCAATAGCAATAGCAGTTAGACTTATATAACGCTTCATAGGGCTTCAATATTATATATTGGGGCAGAAAGAGAAAAAAGAAAGAGGGATCAACAGTGGTGTATCCACAGCCACCCAGGACAAAGGATCTGCTTTGATATCTTGGATCTAGCAATAGCAATAGCAGTTAGACTTATATACCGCTTCATAGGGCTTTCAGCCCTCTCTAAGCGGTTTACAGAGTCAGCATATCGCCCCCACAGTCTGGGTCCTCATTTCACCCACCTCGGAAGGATGGAAGGCTGAGTCAACCTTGAGCCGGTGAGATTTGAACCGCCGAACTGCAGATAGCAGTCAGCTGAAGTGGCCTGCAGTGCTGCACCCTAACCACTGCGCCACCTCGGCTCATTTGGCCCTTGAAGATGAGTAGAGCCACCTTCTTTGAAGTCCACCCATCTTTGAGCGGCCAAGGTTGAGAAACACTTGCCTTAAGGGAAGCCTCCGCAGTGAGAACAGGGGCCAACTCAACTGGCTTTGGGCCCTTGTTCAGAAGTTACAGAAAGGTGTACGGGATGCAAAATTGCTGGAAGGGACCTTTTGAAAGAAATTCTTCCAAAAAAAAAACAAAAAACCCACGGCTTTTGTTCCTGGCGAGAAAGGGTTAGAGAAGAGAGAGCTCTCCAGCACTTCCATCTCACCTGCTCAAAGGAGGTGAAAACACGGCTTTCCATCAAAGGGTTGAAATAAAAGAGAATCAAAGGCAACCGGCAAGGTCTTGCAATGGATGGATACCCTCCCCCTCCCCCCCCCCGCTCTAAATTCTCCTGCATACTGGTGGGAGCAGTCAATAGGAAGCATTAGGTATTGGGAGAGTCACCTGACCAGCAAAGCCATTGCAGATTCATTGCGTGAGGTTTTTAAAAACAGATTAATTGATTTCGGACTGATTCAGTTCTCTAGGTGCATGGAGGCCGTTCCTTTTTTAAGCCTCACATTCCCCTGTGGCTTCGAGATAGCCAGGTGTGCGGAGAACAAACCTAGACGATTTAGAAATTAACTTGTCACATCCACCCACGGTGGGGTGGAGGGCAGAGAAGGCCCAAAACGTCTCCGTGGTGCGCTCCAAACACACTTCACCCCCCTGCCCATTTTTAAGACCACTTGCCTTTCCCCGCAACCGTCAGGGATGGAGAGCTGTCAACAACCCACTTGTCGGCATCCACAACACAAATCAAGGCGGGTCAACTCGGTGGCGTTGCGCCTACCCACCCACCCCCGGATTCCGATTCCATTCGAGAGCCCGGCCTCCCTCCCAACGTATTTATTATTTTTATCTGGATAAGCTCAAATCCGTGGAGGACGGGAGCATCTTTCCGAAAAGGGATTCATAGTGTGATGCCCCTCGGAGCTTTCTCTCCGCAGGAAAGCGGTCCATATGTTGGAAGATAACTAAGAGAACACGATGCGAGCCAGCAAGCGGAGCGAACAGCATGGATGCTTGCAGATTCAAAACAGAGGGGCAGCTTGGATAATTACGCCTCCTCTTCAACCTCCCTTCCCTTGGCTTCACGCTCTCCCCCTCTCCCCCCCCCCCGGTACACAAGCATGCCACCTTCCGATGTGATGTCCCTTGGTTTCTCTTCCGCTGCCCCAGACGCACGGCGGCACCCTGGTGGCCCTGAACAGCGAAGGTGGCACAGGCGTCAAGAGGCTGGATTCTCACTTACACCCCATTTCTCCCCCTTCCCCAGCCCCGGCCTGTTCAGTCCTGCCCTCTCCCCTTGTGGCTTTTGCTCTGCCTCAGCTGTGGCACCCGTTGGCGCCGCCTTCTCGCCTCTCACTTTCACTCCAGGAAGAAGCGCCCGGCTGCCACCTTCTCCACTCAACCTCCCTACAAATCAGGGTCAGGCTGGTCTTCTTTTAGGCAGAGCCTCGCCACCCCTGTGGCTGATCTCCATGCCCTGCCGCTTAAGGGGGACACGGAGCAGGGAAGGGAGCCGTGGGGTGTGGGTGTCCTTCCAGCCGCCAGTCTGGAGGGTTGTTACCACCAAGCTCACCCCAACGGGGCCGGCAGAGGTAGCTGTGTATCCTCCCCCCAATGCTAGTCTTCCCACCCAAGGTCCTCCTTGTAGCAAAAGTGGGGTGGCACCCCAATCAGCATTATTTCCCAATCTCTGCCAGGAAGAAGCAATTTAATCAGAGGAACAACTTGCCTTCAGAAGCTGTGGGCACTCCAACACCCGGAGGTCTCCCAGAAGAGTTGGGACAGTCCCTTGTCTGAAGTGGTCTAGGCGGGTCTCCTGCTTGAGCAGGGGGGTGGGGGTGGGGTGGACTAGAAGACCTCCGAGGTCCCTTCCAGCTCTATCCCGGCCGGCTGAGATGATTTCCCACAGCATCCGGCTGCAAAGCACGGACTCGCTTCCCTCCCCTGCTGCCAAGCCGTGTGACGAGTTCACCCAGCCTATTTTTAGTGCGGCGTTTGCCACTCGCAGGGCCTCTGTTGTAAGACAGGAAATGCTCAAAAAGTCTGCTCAGAAACAGCAGCCCTGCTTGGCTTTCCCTACCCCAACGCTTTCCAAGGCGGCTTGACGTGTTCGGCATGATAACATGCGGCTCGGATTTGGTCTGCCGCGTGGCTCCTCCGCGTTTCCCATCTGGGGGAAGCAGGAAAGGGCTCGAGCCAAGGTGAAGGGGGCCGGGTGGCTCTTTAGGGAGAGGGGAGAACGCTTGGGGCGGGCGGGGTTGAAGCAACAGCCTTGGATTTGCCATGGGGTGGGGGGAGAGATGGGGAGTTTAACCCTTTGGGTGCCGATTCTATCAGGACTACCCTTGCTCCTCAAAGTTGATGGAGATGCCACCTGGCTGAAGAACGAAGGCACAGAGGGGGCCTTCCCTTGCCAGCATCCTCTGAGGAATGTGGGTTTGCACATTGTTGTGGTGTCTTATGAAGCCGCTGTACATCAACCGTATCCCACCCCTCCCTCCCCGCTCTCCCTAAGTAAACCATTCAGGGCTTCTCTACTGTCACGACCACCCTCCATCCTCAAAGTTGATGGAGATGCCACCTGGCTGGAGAACGAAGGCACCGAGGGGGCCTTCCCTTGCCAGCATCCTCTGAGGGATGTGGGTTTGCACATTGTTGTGGTGTCTCATGAAGCCGCTGTACATCAACCGTATCCCACCCCTCCCTCCCCGCTCTCCCTATTCAGGGTTTCTCTACTGTCAAGACCACCTTTGCTCCTCAAAGTTGATGGAGATGCCACCTGGCTGGAGACCCAAGGCACCTAGGGGGCATTCCCTTGCCAGCCTCCTTCAAGGCATGTGGGTTTGCTCCTCGGGCTGCGCTGTGCTATGAGGCCCACTGCAGAACAACCGTACCCCCCCCCTCCCCACCTGCTCTCCCTTGATTAAGCTGCTCAGGTTTCTGGAGGCGGCTATTTGCATAACAAATACCTTATGCCTCAATGACACGCATCCAATTAACCTCCCAACGCATTTGGCACCAATGGTCTGGCCAAAGAAATAGGATAGAGCCCAAAGGCGGGGGGGGGGGGAGAGAGCCCCCACCCCCTCCCGAGAAAGATCACCGATGGAGGGCTGAAGAGGTCAGCCATAAGGACCAAGAGCCTCCTCCTTCCCTCTCCTTCACCCTAAAGAAAAATACGCCAACATTTTTTCCCCTGCATTAATGCTGGGGGGGAGGGGGTGGGCTGGGGGGAGGGGGGGCGTGGAGAGAGAGAAGAAATTAGCAGCCTGTAGGAGGAGCCGACCAGCAGCCCAGCCAAATGCTCTTGGCACTTATGTGCATCCGAGTTGTTAAAGGACGGGCACTAATCTGGCAAAATTGCTGTTATTAATGACAATCAGGGAAGCGCAGAGGCCCCCCCCCCTCCTCTCCCCTGGCTGGGCCCACCATTGATTCTCTCCAACTGCAGGGTGGGGGAGGGGGCTCGGGGGGGGGAGGAGAGAGATGGACAGCGACTTAATCGCTGCTGCCCTCCTTCATCTGCTGGGGGGGGGGATCTGCAGCCCTTCGGAGAGAACCACGCCAGGGAGACATGAGCTGGCGTCTTAAATGGATCTCCGCTCGACGCGTCCACCTTGATTGGACCTTATCTGTCTTTGGCGGCACAGAGCCTGCCCTCACCTCTGCCAGCCCTCCGCCGACACCCCCCCCCCCATAAACGCTGGAAGGTGAGGCTGTCAGTCAGCCGCGGTGTGATTTAATTGGCCTCGCCATCCCCCTGTCCACCACCCCCCGCCCCTCCAGCATCCCAGTCCCTCTGGCTCAGACAGACAGTCCTGTTCGGAGAAGGAGAGCTGGTAATAACAGTAATAATTCTCATAAACGGGGATTGTGCCTCTAGGATCCATCCCAACCCCCGTGGGGGGAGGAAAATCAGTTCCTTTCCCCCCCCCCTGTGGTTGGACCGCAGTGGGTGGTAGCAGGCACGGACGGGGCGGGAAGGGAGGAAGGATGGAGCCCACTGCGCCCAAGCCCCTCGCTTGAGTTATGAGATCATTTGCCAACCTGTAGGAGCCATAAATCCCCCCCCCCGGCCTCGCTCTTGGCCCATTACGCAGTGCTCCGATGGTGTCATGCTTGCTCGGGTTCCAGCCCTCGCCCCCTTCTCTCAAATCGCTGAGGCCGAAATTTTCAATTAAGGAAGAGGAGTAATTATCGGCAGAGTGCCGGGTTGGGTGACGGAAAAGGAGGGGAGTGGGAGATTTCCTCCTAGGGCTGGCGGTGGCACCCGATGGAGGAAGCACAAGGCCAGGGGGACGGGACGGGCGGGAGAAATGATGGGGGGGGGGTTGCCAAGGGTGGGTGGGCAGAGGAGGGGGTCTCTGGGGCCCTGCAGCTACGGGGCACCGCTGCCCCCACGCCTTCAAGGCCAGCTTCGGAGGAAACGGAGAGTCAACGAGGGGTCTGCAAGATTGGCAACTTGAAAAGCTTCCAACTTCTGGCTGGCTGGGGAAATTGTGGGGCTGAAAGTCTGGAGGTCTTCCAGTTGCCAACCTTGGACACTCCTGGCGCAAACAGAACCAAGATCAGATTCTTCCTCCCAGCGGCAGCCACTTCCCTTCCAACTCCATGCCAGCTACTTCTCGTAACCTAAAACCAAACCCCAATTTTCAGGGTGCCAAGATACCATCATACCATCATATTGATGTTGAAAGACAATGCTCCACTGGGGCTCAACTCCAAGCACATTTGTGGGCTCCTGTGCCTGCTCCCCCACCCACAAGGAAAAGGTGAGGGGTGCCTCTTGTGTCGCCTAGAATGGGGCTCTGCCAGACCCTTCTGCAAAGCCCCAATTGCATTGCAAGGCAGGAGAAGCTTAATACCGGCTCAGCCTCTGTGGAGGCGCCTGGCGAAGGGAGCTGTAGCGCCCGAAAGCTTGTGGGGTTTTGCTGAAATGGGGGTGCTGAAATGAGAGGCAGCCCCCGGAAGCTTCCCCATTTCAAAAGGAGGAGAAGAAGAATCGGAGGCCTCTCATTGAACTGGAGCAGCGCAAACAGGTCTCGCTTTGAATACAATCTGCAGGTTGGAAAAAGATGCCCCCAGATTCTCTCTTGAATGTGACCCCCCAGCAAGGGCCCTCCTCCCACGCCAACAGCTGCAGAAAACCTTCCGTTCCCTCTGGGGAAACTGAGTCACCCGGTTTCTCTAACTGGCTCTCTTAACTCGGTCAGCGCCTGGCTAAGAGGGGCGACCACGTCACCCACCACATTCAGTTCCCTGGGCGGCCCTCCTTCCCTCCCTCCCTCCCTCCGCTCCCGTCCCAGCTGGAACCCCTGGGCCTTGCCCCTCCCTCGCCCACCTCCCCAGCCGTAATTTATAGCCCCCTGACCCCCTCCTCCCTCTAAATCAGGCGGATCGATGGAGGAATCAGGCAGGCTTTTTACAGAAGCCGCTTCAGCTGTTCCTTTGCAGCTAATGATGCAGCTTTGCCCAGTTCTGCTCCCTCACCCAGCCGGCAGGGAGAGGGAGAGGGACCAGGAAAGCAGTCACCCCCCCTGTCTTTTCCTTCCTCCTTCTCTTCATTCCTCCCTCCCTTCATTTCTTTCTTCCCTCCTTCCTTGTCCCTTCCCTCCCTTCGTTTCCTTTCTTCTTTCTAACCCACCCTTCTATCCCTCCCTCCCTTCGTTTCCTTCCTTCCTCTTCCTCCTCTTCTTCCTTCCTCTCTCCCTTCCTTCCCTCTTTTTCATTCATTCTTTCCTTCCTTGTTCCTTCCCTCCCTCTTGTGCTCCATCCCTTCCCTTCTATAACCCATCTATCTCTCCCTCAATTCCTTTCTCTTTTGTTCCTTTATCTCCTTCATTCCTTCCTCTATCTTCTTTCCTTCCTCCTTTTCTTCATTCCACCCTCCCTTCCTTCCCTCCCTCTTTTTCTTTCCTTCTTTCCTTCCTTGTCCCTTCCCTCCCTCTGGGCCTCCATCCCTTCCTTGCGTCTTTCTATAACCCATCCTTCTATCTCTCCCTCAGTTCTGTTCTCTCCTCCCTCCCTTCCTCCCTTCTCCATTTTGCTAAGAGCAGCTGGCAAGAGTTGCACCCCTTCAGAAGACCACCACCAAAGCCCCCCTCCTCCACCAACCCCCCCAAGCTTTGGCCCGTCCTTAGCAGCCCTTTATCTTCAGTTGCTGCACTCCTTCTTTCTGGAAACCCTCCCCCCTCCTTCCTTTGCTAATCAATCTCTCATCCCTCCCGTCCATTTCCCCTCCCCCCCAACTCATTCCTGCCTTTTCCTATTCCTCTTTCTCCTCCTGTCAAGGACGCCCCCCTGGGCCACCACAGGGCTCTCCTCGTTTCTTGGCCAAGCTAGAAAAATGGAAGGATTCAAGATCCTAGCCATGAAGACCGGTGATCCATCTTGACCCAAGGCTTAGCAATGGGTGTTACAGGTTTTCAGCCCCCTGGAAGCTTCAAGTAAGAAGGGGCAGGAGCTGTGGGGCCGATAGCAATAGCAGTTAGACTTATATCCCGCTTCATAGGGCTTTCAGCCCTCTCTAAGCGGTTTACAGAGTCAGCATTATCGCCCCCAACAACAATCCGGGTCCTCATTTCACCCACCTCGGAAGGATGGAAGGCTGAGGCAACCTTGAGCCGGTGAGATTTGAACAGCCGAACTGCAGAACTAGCAGTCAGCTGAAGTGGCCTTGCAGTACTGCACCCTAACCACTGCGCCACGTCGGCTCTGGGTGAGGTCCAAAGGATTGAGGCCAGGGGCTCCTGTGATGGGACGTACAGGTGGAGCTTTGTGGCGTGGCCATGAGTGCCATCTCACCTTCCTTGACCATCCTTGTGGACGCCCATGAGATGGGGTGAAAGAAGAGGGGGGTCAACCTCTTCTCCAAAGCCCCCAAGGGCAGGAGAAGAAGCAATGGGTGGAAACTAATCAAGGTTAGTGAAGAGACGCAACCTGGAACTAAGGAGACATTTCCTGATAGTCAGATCAAGTAATCAGTGGAACGACTTGCCTCCAGAAGTTGTCAATGCTCCAACACTGGAAGTCTTTAAGAAGAGATTGGACAACTCTTTGTCTGGAATGGTAAAAGATTCTCCAGCTTGGGTAGTGGGGCTGGACTAGAAGACCTCCAAGGTCCCTTCCAACTCTGTTAATCCCTGTCCAATCCCCCAGCCTTCCCTCAACAGGCAGCTACATTGCTCAGAAAACACACAAAGAAGGCACAAAGTCAGCAGTCCTCCTCTGCGTTACAGCTCATCCTCGTTTAACGACCACAATCGAGACCAGCAACTCGGTTGTTAAGCAAAGCGGGCACTCATGGTCCTCCTTCCTTCATCCTTCAGAGGGGAAAAAAACGGAAAGAAGAGGATTCCAGATCCCAAAACTTGTTCGTTGGACTTTGGCGTCTTCGGCAAAGAAGAACAGAATTCTTGTCCATCCCCACGGGGCAAATGATGGGGCTCAAATGCCCCTCCAGGAGTTCATCCCAGACCCCCCCTTAGTGCCCGACTGTCAATTTTTTCCGTGAATTTAGGAGAATGCCCGCAGTCTCTCTGCATGCCAGCGGAAGCAGTGTGTGAAACGGGAAGGACGCGTTGAGTCCCAGTTGGAAGAATCCAAGAATCCGCACGCATTTCATTCCAGCGGACGTCACCTGCCTTCCGGTCGTAAGATTTAAGTGGTAAACAAAGTGACCCATAAACCGCATCGCCTTCTCACATCTCCAAATATCCCTTCGTTAATCGGGGGAGGAGGAAAAAAAAACCCACCAATTAACCCGCGATGCCACACACAGCATCTGTCAGGGGTCCCTTCAGGTTCCAGTTCAAATGGGAGAACTTGCTGGAGGTTACTGTCAACAAGACCACTTCTTCTTGTAAAGACTCAGGGTCTGGGACCCCCCATCCAGCAACCCTGGGGTTCATATGCTTTTCCCACCGGGCTCTGATCGGTTCGATGCAAAAACAGCTGGGGGGGAAAAACCACCAATAATCCAAATCAGCCCAGCTAAGACTTTCCTATTTTAGATGCAAAACGGAAAAAAAAAATGGGAATCAGCGAGGACCTCAATATCTCCGCTCTGCCCTTCGATGTCCTTTGACTTAAAGGAGGATCGTCCCTCCGCTCTCACTGAACGAATGGCGCAGCCAAGGTTAAAACCATGCCATCCAGAAGGATCGCGGCACCGTGGAGTGGCATTTACAGAGGCCGCCCGCTCCCTGGGCTGCTCCTTCTTAATGGGGCAGCCTTCCAGCCCCCAGTATTTCCAGCCAGGGGGCCCGTGCTGGGAGTGGTGGACAGTGTGGCCCAGCCACCTTCCCCGGCCTTTGTTGCCGGCTTCAGGGATGGGCTGTCCAGGGACGAGCCAGGTTTCAGCAGCTCCTTTCCAAGAACGTTGCTGCTCGTGGTCAGAGATTACGGATTGCTAAATAGCCGAGCACAGAAAGAATGGAAGTCCACCTGTTTAGAGGTTCTAGAGTTGACCCATATCGAGAACCTGGAAGATGTTCTTCCTACTTTCGGAGGGATCATTTCATTGACCCTTCCCCTAACCTGGGCCATGCCTCCCCACGGAGCCCATCGCTTCTTCCCAGGGGAGGTTTCCCAGACCCCGAGCAGGTGGCACCTTGACTTCCTTCCCCAAGGCTCTAGCCAACACAGAGGAGCCCAGACCCCCCCCTCCCGCTCTTCCCAAGATTGATGGATTGTCTCGCCCAGGCCCCTTGGCTTTCCTCCCTCCCCCATGCTCATTTTCCCTCTGCTGTTCAGCCTAGTGTGTCTGCCGCCCCCCCCCCCCCGCGCGCCGCCTCCCTCTCTTCCAATGCTCGCTTGTGCTTCCTTCCTTCCGTAAGAGGCTGAGCCAGACAGAAAGCAAAATAAATCGGATGCCCGAGGATCTTAATGATGACCATTTATAGGGGAATTGGCAGGGTGGGGGGAAGGAGGAGGGGGCCGCATCCTTGCTCCCTGCAGGAGAAGGAGAGGAGAGAGGGCCATCCGTCACCGGCAGAGGAGAGAGCTGGGAGCAGAAAAAGTGGAGGATAGATGTATCCTTTCAGCTGTCCCTCTCGGGCAATCCCAGCCCAGATGGGGTCCCACCCGCACCAGGCAATGGCCCCCAGGAAAGCCAATCCCCCCCAGGGGGAAGCAGGCATTGTGGGGGGGGGGCATCCTTGCACTCCACCTGCCCTCCCTCTCTATCTCACCCCGGGACTGCAGCTCTCCAGCCCAACCGTCTTTGGACAAGCACGGCTTCTTTGGAAAGAAGGTTTGTTCTCTCCCTCCTGGCAGCAAGGATGCCAGTCCAGCTTTGCCCAGGGCAGGAGACAGATTGGAGGCTAATAGCCTCGCTGCCTTCTGGTTGGAGGGTTGGAGGGTCTGGAGGGGGAGGCCCCCAGCCGTTTTTCTCTTTCCCTGGACTCTTGGTGCGAGCTGACATGGAGAACACCAGCTGCTAAGTCCCACTTGGAAACTGCCACCCGCCGAAACATTTGATGGTTCTTGGGAGGGAGGGAGGGAGGGAGGGAGGAGGGGGTCTTGGGAGAGAAGAGAGCTCTGGAGAAGGCCAAAGACCCTCCCCACTCTGGGACCGCTTGGAGGTTTCCCAATGCAGCTTTCCTCTAAGTACCCAACTCTACTTATCTCTGGCTTAACTGGGGTTCCTTTTGAAGCTCAGGATCCCCAAAAATCTACACACGCACACACGGAAAAAGTTTTCATTTTCCAAGGATGCAGCCCTTCCTGGGATTCCTGCCAAGCGGTGCTCCCCCCACTCCTCTCAATTTAGCCAAACAGTATTTCCTCCAGGGGGGAAATGTGGGGTCCCAAGCCTTCTCCCAACCTTGCCTTTCGCTCTGGATCTCGGGGGTCTCTTCGGCTGGGCTTTGGGGGTCCTTGGAAGACCAGGCCATTCTGGGAGCAGACAAAGGCAGCTCCTGGCCCATATCCTTTTGTCCATGGGGTGGGAGTGGGAGAGAACCAGTGGATCTCCTTCCCAGGGGCTTCCAGGGAGAAAGGAGGAGGCCGGAAGAGGGCTGAAGGGGGAAGGTCCAATCCAGCTGGCCCTGGGCTGGTGGGCAAGAGAGCAAACTCCCTTCCTTCCAGCCAGAAGAAAAGCAGATTTTGAATCTGGCCCTTTCCTCAGCCCTGGCCACTTTCAGGTGGGAGGACTTCAACTCCCAGAATTCCCCAGCCAGCTGCTGTCAAAGCTGGAAGGGAGCCAGGGAGGCACGTAGCTTGGCTCACTTACAGGAGTTATCTCCCCAAGGAATTCTGGGCCATCCCCTCAACTGCCGCACCTCCCTCTTATCTGTGTACTTTTGAACCTGATATATACGCAAAGAGTCCATCAGCTTTGGCTGCAGCAGTCAATTCTCCCTTCCCATCCCATTTTAATTTCAGCCAGTGGACCAAAGAGCTTAACTGTTGTCGTTAGCTTCTTGCTATCCTTCCTCAACAGCCCTCCACACATCCTCAGGAATCAGCTGGCATGCTCCGACTTACAACCTCCCTTGGGTTCAGAAATTCCGTTGCTAAGCGAGGCAGTTGTTAGGTCAAATTCCAATTTTTATCCCCTTTTTCCTGCGGCCGTTAAGAGAATCAGCATGTTGCTGGTTCTCTTAACGGCCAGCAAGTTGCACAGTCGTTAAGCGAATCTGGCTCCCCACCCCCACCCCGTTAACGTGGGCTTGTTGGAGGCCAGCTGAGAAGGTCCCAGCTGGACATCACCCAGTTCCATCCGACGCGGCAACCATCATCCACAGACGCCAGTTTGCCCAGAGTTTCACATTTTGACCAAGTGATCATAAAGATGCTGCCCTGGTCAGAAGTCCGAGGACCGTCTGTAAGCTTCTTTTTTTTTTTCCAAAGTAACTTTGAATGGCCACTAAGTGGGTGATCGTAAGCCGAGGAATACCGGGAAAAGTTAGATACCAGGAAAGTGCCAAGGTCTGCAATTGGTGCCAACCGAGTCGATTCGGAACCAGTTATAACGGTTGATTGGCATCATCGATTCCAGCTTGGCCCATCCGTCTTCACACACACACACACACAAACACACACACAGACACAGACACACACACACACCCTTCCTTCCAGGGACTTCTCACAGCTGTGAGCCCTGAGACCAAGTCTGGAGCTGCCATGTCCAGGGGCAGTCTACCTCTGCGCCCTTGGTGTGTGTTTAGGGGGGGCTGGTTCCCCCATTCCTGAGTCCTGCTTGGCTCCCTCCCCAACCGCGCAAAACGCCAAAGACCCACAGCCACAACGCACAACCCCAGGAGGCTGAAACTCTCCTCTTAGAGCCTTCATTATAAAGCCACCTTTAAGAGGAAAAAGAGAGGCGGAGGGGAGGAGGGAGGGAGGGAGGAGGGGTCCGCTTCTCGGCATCTTTAATGCAAGAGATGGGGGCTCCGCTTGGCTTTCATCTCCAAGGGTCCCCTTGGGAATCTATTAAGCCCAATATAAATCCTATCCCTCCAGCAAGCCCCCCCCACCCCTCCCCACCAAGCCTTCTCCGCCTGCCCTCCCGGATTCCACTTTATTATGAAACAGCAACAAACAGCGTCATTGGGAAGAGGAAAAACAAAGCAGGCAATTACTCCTCTCCTCCCTCCCCCTCCCCAGTTTAAAAACCCACCCCCTCCTGGCAAGGAGCCCCTTGGCTCCTCCGACCAGGGAGAGGCACAACAACAACATTGCAAAGAAAAAAAACATTTAAAAAAAAACATAGAGGGGGCTCTGGTTTAATTCCCAAGGACCCCCCCCCCCAAAAAAAAATCCCTTGGCTTTTCCCCGAGGTTCACGGCCCCTGGCAACCTGCCCGTCCACCTTTGGCTTCGGCTCAAATCCTTAACACGGAACAGATCTACTCTGTTTACCTGAAAGGAAGGTAATTCTTCCCCCCCCATCTTTCTTTCTATTTTTCTTCCTGCGGACAGTTTGAAATGCCAAGGCTGCCTTACGTTTGACGAAGAATCAGGCAAAGGCAGCCAATGAAGATTTTTTTTTCTGCTCAGTCTGGCTTTGGGGAAAGGGGGGGGGGGGCGGCTCTGAAAGCCAAGGGCACCTCCGTTTCAGTGAAAGGTGAGCCAGGTATGACAATTTGGGGTGCGAGGCATCTGCAAGAGCCCATTCCCTGCCAGGCTGAGCTTCTCTTAAGCTCTTGGGGTAGCTGTGGTCTCGTCTTCGGCCAACGTCGAGCTGACCTTGGCTGACCTCGGCTCTCCCGGGGCTCTCGGATGGGAGGCCACCCAGAGACCCTCAGCCAGGGGCAAGGAGGGGAGGTCGAAACTTCAGCCCAGCTCAAAGCAACGACCAGCCGCTTCCGGGAGACTGAGCTGGCTGGGGAGGAAGCTAAGTTATTGGCTTTTAAATATTATTATTGGCTGCCACTCATTCTCACGATTATCAAATGAATTGCCCTGTGCCATCCCGTCTTCCCTCCCGCCTCCCTCTTCAACTGCAGGGGTCCTTGACTCACGACCCCAACAGACCCCAAAATCTTCGTGGCTCAGCGAAACATTTAAGTGAATTTCGCTCCCTTCCGGGCCATAGTCGTTGAATGAATCCATGCGGTGGTTAAATCAGCCACACGGTTGTTGAGCTGGCTTCTCCCATGAGTTTTGCTTGTCGGGCAGATGCCAAAGGGGATTGCATGAGCCCGGGACTCTGCTGCGACCGTCATAAATATGAGTCAGTTGGGAATTTTGTGACCACAGGGAGTGATGTTGCAACGTCCGTGTGTGGAAAATGACCATGTCGCTTTTTTAGTGTCGCCGTAACTTTGAAAAGGCCACTAAATGAATTGTTGTAAGTCAAGGGATACCTGTAATACGTTTTCTCACATTCACTTTAACAGGGGAAAAGTTTCTCATTTTTATATCCTTCAGAAATCAGTTAATAAGCCATCTACCCCCTCTTTTTTTTTTTGAGCAAACAGCATTCATGAAAAAAGCAAGATTAAAAGCCTGGCTTATATATATATTTTTAAAAAAACACCCACTTTGCTACCCTCTCCTTCCAAGCGGTGGAAAAACCATGTCCCTGGCTATAAATCACAGGTGCCTGGATTTATATAAGCTGAGCCATAAATCAAGAGGGAGAAACCACCATGGCTAAAAGTTCATACAACCCGTGAAGTCAAAATTCCTTTTATGGCTAAACCTGATAGGTTACCAACTGGGCTGGGTTTTTCGCAACGTTGAAAAAGAGAGACCACACAAGCTGCCCTGTGTTGTTGCGGTTGTCGTTGTGTTGTCTGAAGCCCCCCTTTGGGCCTCATTTCTCCTGGCCTGCCCAGGATCCGAACTTCCTGACCCACCTATGCTGTGGACACAGCTGGATTTTACGGGCGGGGATGTGATGCGCCCAGAAGGCACGCAACGGTCTTCCTTTCTCGTTTGCCGCTACCTCCAAAGAACTCGGCGACAGGTAGCCCTCGAACCTACGACCAGAATTGAGCTCACCATTTCCGATGCTAAGCGAGACGTTCGTTAAGTGAATTTTGCCTCGTTTTACCACGTCCCCAGTTCTCAAGGGAATCGCTGCAGCCGGTCAGTTAGCAAAACGGTTATTAAGTGAATTTGGCTTCCCCGTTGATTTTGTTAGCCAGAAGGTCGCAAAAGCGAATCACATGACCCTGGGACATACAGCGACCGTCATAAATATGAACCAGGGGCGTTTTGATGCCGGGGGCCTCAGGGTGCTTCAACAGCTGTGTGAAAAACGGTCGTAAGTCACCTTTTTTCCAGGGCTCTTATAACTTTGAATGGGCACTGGTCGTAAATCGAGGACTACCCGTAGACCTCTCTGGGGGCATGAAGACAGGCAGCCATTTATTTTCTACCTGAAATTGTCCTGCAAGGGAGGACAGACTTCACAAAAATGAAGATCTTGAAGAGATTCCTCCTTTGCAGAAATTTAAACTCAAGACTTTCTTGGTCTGAATCCGAGTCCAGCAAGGGGAAAAAACCTGCTATATACCGTCTCTTCTTCAACCACCATCCTATTAAACCATCATCCTTTCACAGAAGCCACAGGCAAAAAAAAAAGCCCACCTGCTATTTTTTTAAAGTATCTTCTGGGGAATATAAAGCCTGAAAAACACCAGCAATGGGGGGTTAAGAGGAAATATCCCCTTTCTCACCCCCAAAGGAGCCTGGCCCTCCAACTTTGCCATGCCCCACTTATCCGAGACTTTTCCCCCCCAGAAACCTGCTCATCATCTCCCCTCTGAACCTTGTGAACCCTGCAGCCATTCGCCAAAGTTTAACACCATCTTTAAAAAGATGGCTTTTTTTTCCCCAAGAGGCAACTGGGACTTTGCAACTGGACTCTGTCTATAAAGTCCAGTTTTCTTTTGAAAAAGCCCCTTTGGGACAACCTGGATGACGGAGAATCTCCCTAGAGATCGAGAAAGATGCAAAGGTCCCCAAACTTTGCTGGTTTGTCGCCTCTCTTCCAACATCAAGGCAACCTTAAGTATAGATGGAACACACACACAAACTCCCTCTCTCTCTCTCTCTCTCTCTCTCCCTCTCTCTCTCTCTCTCTCTCTCTCTCACACACACACACACACAGAGAGAGAGAGGGGGGCAGGCAGGCAGGCAGGCAGGCAGAGACACAGACAGAAAGACAAACCCAATTCCTGATTGACATTAGGCATTCCACTCACATCTACACGCCCACCCACACGCCCGGGCACAAACACAAACGCCAAACCAATGGGCTGCAATCGACAATCCGTTCCACTTTGTTGGATTTAATGGGATGGCTCAGGAGGAAATGTTCCCCGTGAGCTGCAGCCATCCCACCTGGCACAGCCGGGAGAAAAGGCTGGGAAGGTTTCTAAAAAAAAACAGGAAGGAATCTTGCTGATCCCCCCCCCCATCACCACCACCCCCGCGGATGGATAAACAAATAAATAAAATCCAGGTTTTCCCTCACTCGCTGCTCGCGTGGAGGTCATCAGTGGCTGGGTGCTTTCTCCCATCCTCAAACGTTCTCTCTCTCAAGAGGTTCTTGGGGTGTGCGTTTTTGGAGAGCCCATCTCTTTATGGCAAGAGGCAGGGGGGAATAGAGGATGTGGCTTGGGGGTGGGGGATATATTTGCCCCTGGGAACAGAACCCCCTTCCAAGGGGGGAGAAGGAGTCCCCGGCCAACCCTAGGCTGACCTTTGGAGAGAAGAGAGATGGAGAAGCTGCTGCCCTGGGAAATGAGAATTTGGGCTCTCCAGGGGCAAAATTTTCAGAGCTCTGCTGAGGCTCCTTCCAAAACCTTCACACACACACACACACACACACACACACACACACACCCTACCAGGAGGATGTGGCAGCCTTTAAACTTCCCACAGAAGACCCATTTGGGTTTTCCAGAAAGTGAGTTCAAACTTCTCCTTTCCAGAGATATCCAACAGCAAGGATGGCCAAAGACAGCTCTGCTGGCATCCCACCGACCCTCCAAGCCCAGCCCCTCTTTGGCCCCAGAGAGAGAGAGAGAGAGAGAGACAGGGAGGGAGGTGGTACCCAGAAGCCTCCTCCCCCCCCCCCCCCCGCCGCCCTCCCCCAGTTGCTCTTCTCAACGCCTCCCTCCCTCCCCAAGCGCACTCGAGTGGCAAATGGCATCAGCGGAAGAAGACAAGGGAACGAGGGAATGAATGAATGAATGAATGGCCGGAGAGCATTTCTGCAAGCCCACCAATGGCACCTCAAAGCATTCACAAGGGCCGTCTCTCCTCCCCCCTCCCCCCCTCCGCGTCCCCCTCCCCAATTTCCATAGTACCTGCAAGATGCTCTCCAGCTCTTTCCCGACTGCCGTTCTTCAGCTCTTCTCTTGGCTTCGTCCAGACAAGCGACGGTCACCGATTAAATCCTTAGGAAGGAGGGAGAGGGGGGGGGATGAGTAGGGAGTAGCAGAATCGGCGCTCCTTTCCTTCCTTCCTTCCTTCCTTCCTTCCTTCCTTCCTTCCTTCCTTCCTTCCTTCTCTCCCGTATCCCTTTGGAGCTCTTCCAGCAGCTATGATTCACAAGCCGCTGGGGACAGCAGGTAATTAAAAAAAGTCCCCCGTAGCATCCAGGTTGAAATTTTAATGCTGGCAGTTCAAGAAGCGGCGGGTGTGTGTGTGTGTGCGCGCGTGCGGCGTGCGAGGCGGTGTGTGTGTGTGCTTGTGTGTGTGCGCGCGCGCGCGCCTGCAGAAAGAGGGGGGATTTGATGGCTTGGCTGCAGACTGCTAAAAGCAGAAGAGAAAGGGTGAGCGGGGGGGAGGAGAGGTAAAGTGCCGGAGAGAAGGGAAGGAAGGGGGGGGGCGGGTGGGCGGTTGGGGGGGGGTTTGAGACGGGCTTCTTCGCACTTCGGCTATAGAGACATCAGGATCCCCGACGCGGCTGCCGCTGCATTGCAAAGGGGAGGCAGGGACGGCACTGCGCGCTGCTTCCTCTCGAGTGGGTGGCAGCTTTGCCAACGTGTGATGAGCGATCCAAGCTCCCCCCCCCCACACTCACCGCCTCTGTCTCTCCGTGTGTGTGTGTGTGTGTGTATGAGTGTGTGCGTGTGCGCGCGCGCGCTTGTGCCAAGAATAGCAATCAGGAATCAAGGCAGCCCGCGGTGCGTCGGGCTTGGGGGCGTGGGAGGGGGCTGCAAGCGGCGGTATAGGAAACGAGGGGGGGGATCAAAAAGGCTGCAGAGTTGTTTAAACCCCCTCCATCCCCCCCCCTCCGCTCCCCTTCCTCGTTCAGCATCAAGGTGAACGCTAATGAAAGAGGAGGAAGAGCGGAGAACGGCGGAGCAACTGAACGTGGAAAGGCGAAAAGAGAAAGGGAGAGAGGGAGGCGAGAGCTGAGCAATTTCCACACCGTCTTTTCGTGGCTGGCTGCGCCCCTCCCTCGCCTTGAAATCTAACCCCGGGAGGAGGGGGAGGCGGACGGGCGGTGGGGGGGGGGATGTGCTCTCCCCCACAGCCTCCGCCGGGATGGAGAATGGTGGGGAGGCCAAAGAGCGGTCATCGGGGGTAAGCAGGGAGCTGGGGAGGGGGCGCCGAGAATAGGGGGGGTGGGCCCATCCAGGGGGGAGGAGGGCACGGCGCACCTGGAGCTTTGCCTCGCTCGGGCAGCTGCGGGCGGATCAAACAGGCAGTGACTGACGCAGCTCGGATCTCAGAGCTGCTGGGGGGGGGCGTGGGAGGGGGAGGCAGGGTCCTGGCAAATGAGAGTCGGTGGCATCTGATTTCCCCGGTGTGGAGGCTGGGTTCTGGAGTGGCAGGAGAAAGGAGGCTGGGAGGGGGAGGGAACAAAGGAAGCCTCCGTCCCTCTGGCAGCCGGGACGGGATGCGGGAGGGGAGGGATGATTCCCCCCACTCCTCTCCCTGGAGGCTGGGCAAGGGGAGGGGGCTTCCTCCCGAGCGGATCGGGCAAAAGGAGGCTCTCTTCCCCCCTCCCCCACCGTCGACCTCTTGACCCACGGGGTGATTCTCCCACGCGGGAGGAGGAGAAGGAGGAGGAGGGTCAGATCCCCCTCAAGGTCTCTCATCACCCCTGTTAGTTCTTGCCCAGGGAGTTAACCCCTAGTTTAGGGGCAGGATGAAAGCGATAGGAGAGCCCAGGGGGCGGGCCCCCATCCTCCTCCTCTTCTTCACCAGCCTTCCTGCCCTTTCTCCAAGCCAGGGGGCAGCCCTGCCCATCTCTGTGCCCCGCAGCCCCTTGGCAGGCTCCCCAAATCAACCCCAGAGCCCCGAGATATCTCCTCCAGATTTAAATCCAACTTGCTTTCAATCACTGCCCTCTGCGCGCGCACACACACACAAACACACATACAGCTTTTTGAAGTAACAAAGACCAGGAGGGTGTGAAGGGGGGCCAGGAGGGGGGGGGAGATTTACAATCCTAGCCAGGCCCCAAAGCGGACAGCCTCCAGATGTGCTGGAATTAGAGAGAGGCTCTAGCACCAATTTGGAAAAGTATGAAGCGGTCGCTGACATTGAGATGCTACAGAGAATCGAACCGGGAGATGCTTCACACTACAAAGCTTAACCTACTGGCTGTCTGGGGGTTGGGTGGGGGGGTTGGGTGGGGGCATCCCATATTCCCAGATAAGGAGGGCTGGGTCAGAGCCAGCTCACATAGGCCTGGAGGGCTAAAACATAGGAAGAACGGTTGCAGGAACTGGCTATGGCTATTCTAGAGAAAAGGAGGACCAGGGGAGACAGGAGAGCAGGCTTCCAGTATCTGAAGGGCCTGCCCCCAAAGAAGAAGGGGGTCAACTTATTCTCCAGAGCATCTGAAGGCAGGACGGCTCCACCACAAAACCGCGGACGACAAAATCGCGCTCGACGAAAGCGCGTATGTGACGTCGTCACAGCGCGACGAAAACATCGCGCTGTGATCGATAAATGTAAAAATAAAGCGAAAACCTTACCCTAACCCCCCCAAACCTAACCCTAACCCTAACCCTTAACCTAACCCTAACGCTCTAAACCTAACCCTAACCCTTAACTTTATGTGAATCGGCGTGCTTAATTTTATTTTTATTTCAATTTTAATTTTTTTCGTCGCGCTGTGATGACGTCAAATGCGCGCTTTCGTCGAGCGCGCTTTTGTGGACCGCGGTTTTGACGGGTCACGGGCAGGACGAGGAGCAACGGTGGTTCCCAAAGAGACCTCTTCGGTTTTCTTTGAAGACGTTTCGTTTCTCACCCAAGAAACTTCTCCAGCTCTGACATTCCCCACCATCCAGTCGGAACGGAGAAAGCTTCTCGGATAAGAAGCGAAACATCTTCAGGTCCATTTGCCTCTTGGGGGAAAAAAAGCACCTTTGGGGCAACTTGGAATTCAGGAGAAACTTCCCGAGAGGGAGGACAATCAACCCCTGGAACAGAAGTTGCCTTCAGAGGTTGTGATGGCTCCATCACTGGAGGTTTTCAAGAGGAAATTGCACAGGCCCCTGGCTGGAATGGTAGAGGGACTTCTGGTTGAGCAAGGGTTGGACTAGAAGACCTCCAGGGTCCCTTCTAGCTCTCTTCCGATTGATTGATTGCCTGAAAACAGGCAATGAGGCAACTTGGGAGGGCAGGGAGCTGCCCTCCACATCTGTGAATCCTCCTTGCTTTGGGGAAATTTTAGAAGAAAAGAGCCCCACAGGAAAACCAGCAAGACCCAGCTTTCCAAAATTGCCTGGGAGA